>NC_059074.1:195695414-195942914 GCF_020497125.1 Mauremys mutica | reverse complement strand
AGTGACAAGTGCTGCATATTAGGAAAGCCGTTCTTTGTGCAGAGGAAGTGTATAATGCTTCTCCCACGAAAAGAAAACTTTAGAATATTGTTGCTGGGGTTTTTTTTGCGAGAAATGAAAAAAATGCATTGATTATAAACCTGAATTTTAGAGATCTGAATCCTTACACTGTTTCAGAAGAATGACTGGATCCAAAGCTGTATACTTGAATTGGCTCTAAGAAGGTTGCGTTATGTGCAATGGTAAAACAAGATGGCACATTATACTGTAGGGTGTTATTTATGAAAGCAAGTGATAAGATAAACAAAGGCAAAGAATAAATTGTTGTAAATAGTAATTTTACAACTGTGGTTCTGTTGATCTACAACAACAGAAATAAAGAAGGAAAGAAATTATACTGTGTGTCAAGAGAGAGTCAGATCTTCACACCTCCTAAATGAAAAAGTCTTTATGATCCTTGTATTACTGTCCCATGGGCAGCATTTGATATTCTTTCATACTGACTGCTCTTTGCATTTTAACATAGTTTGCAATGATGTGTTTCTTTTAAACTTCAGAGGCTCTCGTAGAGAGAATTGACATCCAGCTTCATTTTCTTGTATGTGTTTGTGAAAGTACTTATGTAGAGATCACAAATATGCACACAGCAGCTATCTAACTGTGCAAGTTTAATCAGAATCCCAGAATGTGTCATTGTGACTGTATGCAAATGTATTTACATAGGAATAGGTCTTGGGTTCTTTAAAGAAGGCAACAAAGTTGAAAACTGAGACCAACAAATAAATGAAAGTTTCTCTAAATCCATTGGATAATAGAGGCAGTGTTAAGGCTAACCACAGTGTTGAACTAAACAGAGGGATTACTCCTGGGTTTTGCATCAGTTGTTTTCTGCCGGGTGGCCTCACTTGTCAAAAAAAAAAAGAAAAAAGTTGAACGGGAGAACATTCACATGGCACATTGAGAAAAGAAGTATGCTTAATTCCATCAAAGCTCAGAAATCAGTCATTAATTTATTCTAACCTCCAATTGTTGGTCATTTGTGAAACATCTGGCCTTTAAGTCATAGGAACCTAAACATAAGTACAATGTGAGCACTTCTCAAGATGTAAGTTTGGTATAATGGGGGATGCTGTGTTAGCGTGTGTGTATGTATATGTGTGTGCATGTATGTGTATATGTTACATATGTTTCAACTGGTACTTCATTTCTGAGACTTTGAGAACATGTTTGAATGAATCCTTCATTTAATTTACTTTAGAAATTAGATTATTGTTCATTTGCATCTTAGAAAAGTTCTGCCATTAGAAAGAGTCTCTTTTTTTTCATGGTGGGTTAGCAGGTAGATATTTAGCAATCTTGCAGCTTACAAGTCAGAAATAGTTTCTAATGAAGTTGAAATTCAAGATAGAAAATGTATAAAAGCTTTCAGGAAAAACATACCCTATTTTCCATATGGCTAACTAATTGTTATGATATTTGTTTTAAAGCTGGACTTAGACACTCCTGACTGCCCTCTAATTTGATATGGCTGGCCCAGACGATTCTTATTCAAGAAACTTTGGTAGGAGAATGCAGTGAAGGAGATAAATAATTTTGCAGCCATAAGCACATTGCAAAGTATAGAGAATAAATCAGTCGTTTATACAGTAGTGAGTAGAACAGTCTCCAGTTCATTTAAATTCGTTATGGGTTTGAACCCGGTTGGAAAGTAGCAAAGTGTTTTGAAATAGATTTGGTGAAATCCTGAAGTTGGCAGAATCCTGTGTTTGACTGATCTTAAAAGAATGAAAGACAATGCACTACCACTGACTTCTAAGAGGTATTTTTGTGATATGTTTTATCACATCTAACTCTAACATTACAAAATGTCTTTGATGAAGCCACGGTATTGCATGTGTGCTGGGAGGGAAACTAGAATTCAAATCTGACGGCCAAAAAATAGCTGTGCCAGTACACACCCAAAATGTAATTTGGGTATTTCAGAGCCTTCACAGTCTCAATAAATTTACCTGCATGGATGGATTTTTTTAATTTTTTTTTTTTTAAGATAACGTCCTCTCTATAGTCAGGCCATTTGTTTTCCTGATAAGAAGAGTTTGATGCAGCTATGATGCTATTTTGACAAACACAGTGATGCTATCCGAACGTATAACAAGGCAAAGCAATTTTTTAAGACTTTATATAAATTGGATCCTTTCGATTAATATTAGCACACATCTTTAATCCATTGCAAATTTTCCAGGATCAGTAACTCCTTTCAAGGCAAGTTTTGTTCTAACAAACTAGGAGAATATATACAATAGTGAAAATTATGTCCCCTCATTTTTCATGGATTATGTTTTTTAAAAACAACAACATATTAAGTGTTGCTCGGTGTATTTGGATCTGTCTTGTTTACTTGTTCCTTTTGTAATGTGACCAAATTTTTGTCATATGTGTGTACATATACATGAGAGGGAGAGAGAAAGTGTGTGTATGTGTGTGTGAGAGAGAAAAAGAGAGAGAAAATAAGAATGTAGATGCCATATACTGAAGTCACGTTTAAACTTTGTTTAACCCATCATTTCAGAAGTACTGATGTCAAAAGTACTGTTAGGATAGTAGAGATGAGAGAAAAATCACTTTAAACAGCTTGTGAAATGTAATGTTTGAAATGGTTCTTTGAGAATGTGCAGATTATGGCTTGCATAGTGACTCTTCCCAGCTTTCTGGGAAATGAGCTGTTGACATTCTTTTGGGTCATCATCCAAGATAGGAGGGCAACCACAAGGATTTAGCAGATAAATGCATCCAAAAAGACCTTTATCCATTTCACTGCAACTTGGAAACGTTCATGTCGAATAGCAGCATTAATGTAGCCCTTTTAGCCCTTCAAAGTGAGTCTTATATTTAAAAAAAATCAAATGACCACAGTAATAACTTCTTTAGGTCTTCTAAGAGGTAATTCATTATTTACATAATTCTGGAGCATAAACCAATCTTTTTTTTAGGAATCTCTGAAATAGAATTGGGAACATATACAGTGAAAAAGATGCTTTTGAATTCTAATCAACCGAATCTGTCTCAAATTCATTTCTTGTTTATTGTAAACATTAGAATTTAAATTAATTTCTTTTTATCTGGTCTTTTGAAGAGCAATAGTAACCTGTTTTCACATTTTGTTTTGGGTTAGGGGGTTGACTTTGCAATGTAGGTGTTTGGCTGGGTGGGTGCTGACAGCATGGCAAGGGTTATACATTAGTATAGGTTATTATAATATAAATAGAAAAAAAACTTATTGACTCGAACTAAAATGATACTATATAGGCTGAATGTGCAGGAAAGGTTCCCACAATGCACTATGAAAACCTAGGCTAACAAACACCCTGCTGCGTTGAAAACCCCCAAAAAAGACAAAAGCACAATGAAATAGAAAGCTTACCACCGGTAGCTTTCAAAATGACAAACTAGGCAAACTATACATCTCCACCACTCCAATTTTGTCAGAATGCTAATGAGCTTGCTCTGATCTTTACTCGGCTTCCCGTGTTTTCTACATCTTCAAGGACCACATGGCGCTAGCAAAATAAAGACAACTAAATGAGAATTTCGAATGCTTTTTGTGTTGGGACCTGGTGCCTTTCAGTTGACGCACTCGTTGAATATTCTCAACTTAAAAGAGTACAACAGGGGGCTGGGTATGAACTTTTTAACAGGGGGAAATTTGTACAAAAGTAAATTACTGTGATGAGGAAAATATGAGAAAAATTTCTGATTAATTTCCACTCTATAATATCAATGACACCTTCAGCCCCACTCGTACTCTTCTAACAAGAGATGCTGATAAAAGATGAATGATTCTGTGTTGTTCACAGTGAATGTTTAGTGGTTTTTTAATAGCAGCATTCTACATAAAAGGCACCAGGAAGTACTCTGCATTAGCAGTTGAGATCACTAGTTAATAGGATGATGTCTTTTAGCTTTTGTCACAAGATTATTAGAAAGGAGGTTTCTGTTCTCATCGTGGCATAGTTTGGAGTGCTTGTTGAGTACAAGTACTAAAATACAGGTTTCTCAGTATTGTTTCACATGTAAAGTAAAAGGCTTTTAATGCAACACCTTTTACTTTTTTTACCAGGTGATTTTGTCATTGATCTCTTATCTGCCCCCTTTAGCTGTATTAATCATTTGAAGTGTTCTGCTTTTCAATGGGCCCTTGATGATGTATGTGTGTATAGATTCATTATCGAAAATAAATCCCCCAAAATAATGTCCTATATCTTCACAAAGCTGTATTTACCAGTTTGTATTGTCGACTGCTGAATGCTTAGTCTATCAGTCTATATAATTCAAATTTGTAATTGTTTTTTTTAAAGCATACTGCCTAAAACAAGCTTTGTCTTTTAAATATAATTAAAATCTCAAAAAGTAATGACACATCTGTAGCCACCAGTGTTAGTGGTAAGAGAAAATAATCATGAGTATTCAAGTTCACTTGGGAGATAGAGACCCCAACTCCATCCAAAATCACTTCCATTGCTGCCTTATGGATCATTAGGGTAGGATGTATTTGCATATCTGTGCAAGTTCAAATCTAGGGATGCAGTCTTTGAGTGTGAGACAGGGTGTATCCCTTTTTTATATTTGCATATTCGTGTTTTCAAAATTATACTGATTTGGGCTTATTTAGTATTAATCTGCTTAAAACACACAGAAAGATTTAAGATCTAACTCTACCACCCTTTCTCACATTGAGTAACATAATACTCCTTGATTAGTCCCATTGGTTTCTAATCATGGAGTAAGATATTACTCAGCATGACGAATGACAACAAAAATAAGGCCCTTTTATAGAAACTAAGCAGTAGAAAAGGTCAATAGAAGTAGAATTCAAATAATTTCAAATATTCATGCATATACCTGTAGTTTACTTAAGTGATAGACACATTATGAACTTTTGATATTTTAATATCTTGCTTAAATCAGCAAAAATAAATAACACTGCAGTTACTACATCAGCTTGCCAGATTTGCATTCAGTATACAGGATTATTTTTACTTACCTCAGCATAATTAACTCTAGGTGCATTGAAACCTGGCCAAATAATGAGATTGTAAGGGCGTATCCAATCATATTGTGGGAGATTTGAATGCACACATAAAACCATAGCAACAACAAAAACAGCATGGCCACGATAGTTGCTACAAAAAAGGAAGACTAGAAATATATTCCTCAAATATGATGTCATCTTTTTAACTTTAATCATAAAACAGGGGAGGGGAAAAAATCTTCCCAAACATTTGGAATACATGAATGATGTAGATCTGGTGCTAGGTTGCCATGGGTAAGGGTTTGTTAGCATTTATAAACTCCTCTGTTTTCTTACTTAACCATACAAAATTACTCTGTGGATGAGAACTGGTCTCTAGAATTCCACCTAGTAGCAAATAGTGTGGGGCAGAGGAGGATGGGCCTTGAAACTGAAAAACAATTAATTTGTTGGGTATTTTATTGTAAATGTATAACAGTCCACAAAAAAGTGGCATCTGTAAATTTCTGCTATTTTAAAATCAGTAATTTTATGAAGCATTTCATGAGATGCATGTCCTCAAAGTGTATTATAGTGGATAACTCACTCATATGGATGAATGGCTGCTTTTTTAACCCATAGCATACTAAAGATAAGAGTGAAATTTCGACAGGTACCAAACCTTAATCTGGGTAACGTACACATGAAGACTTTCGTGTCTGATTCTCATTTACATGAAGGCTGCTTTACACCAGCTGGCAGTGTCCAATAGTGCATATAAGTGTAACTTGGATAACTTAACTGAGTCACATTGAAATCAGCAGGACTCAGTGCAAGTATAGAGGCACAAAACCCTTTGGTAAAAATTAGTTCTTCTGCAAGCGTTTGCACGTGTCCATTCCACTGTAGGTGTGGGCGTGCCTCGTGCACAGTTGTCAGAGAACTTTTTACCTCAGTGGTACCAGTCCGGGCAGCTGTAGCGCCCTCTTTCACCACATGCCACTGCGTGCTGGTATAAGAGGGTGGGGCTGCCCCCAACCTCCCTCAGTTCCTTCTTACCGCCACCAATGGTTGTTGACACAATCTCTGACTTGTCGTAAGTGATTCTGTCACTCCTGTGTATATATACCCTGTTATTGTTAGGAATTAGTTAGTGAGTTAAATTTGTTAGTTTTAGCAATACATATTAAATGTCTTAGGTTTTTCTGCAGCAGTTTTTCATCTTTCGTTACGGGGAGCTGTACTGGAACAGGTTTTAAGTCCTGCCAGACTTGCACTAAGTCATGCCAGTCGGTGACCCATATCTGGGCTGCTTGAAATCTTTGGGAGAATCCCACATCAGTCACAAATATGTAAGGGATTAACTCAAAGAAGGATAGAGCAAGGAGGCTCAAATGTTTGCTCATGGAGGCAGCACTTTACTCCCCATCAGACTCGTCTCACATGGAGAGCACCCCAAGTTCATTGGCTTCGGTACAGAGTGTACCAGAGATGTCTGCAGCTCCTCGGTCCCCTTCACCGGCAATGAAGAAAATGCTCAGTCCCTCACTCGGGTTTGTCAGTGCTGTAGCCAAGGAGAGGCCGAGCCTTTATGATACATTTGGGGGAAAGTCTCTCTCTGGAACACTCTTCAGGTAAGAAGAAGGGATCGCTGCCTCGGGGGCCCATGCCAGGTCCGTCAAGGGCAATCACTGAAAGAGCTCTGTACCAGGGCCATCAGTCATTGCTATTCCTAACCATCCTGGAGACAGGGGGCCTGCTTAGCCCCTCAGTACCAGTATTCCTGGTGTGCAAGAAGTTTCACAGTCTGAACTGATGCTTGTGGCACCTACCTCACAGGAACTCACAGTACCATTAACTCCCAAGCTTCTGCAAAGGCTGATGCAGTCTAAGGGAATCCTCCAATGATATCCCCAGTACTGTCTTCCCTGGGCTCAGGCTACCAGCCCCAACTGGTTCTTCCTTGGTGGTGGCAGCTGTTAATGAATGAAAGAGACAAGGACACCAAGCATCCATGCCGAAAGGCAAAGATTCGAAGAGGCTGGACGTGTTTGGATGCAAACTTTATTCCACAGAGCATCTGTAACTCAGGATTATAAACCAACAGCACTCCTGAGCCACTATGATTTCACCCTCTGGGAGAATATTATAAAATTTCAAGATGAGTTACCAGAAGACTGTAGACAGGAATTTGCAGAAATGGTGGATGAGGGGAAGCTAGTTGCCTTGAACTGATCTCCAGGACAGTTTAGATGGCGTAAATGCAGCAGCCCAAACCCTCGCATCTGCCATTTCTGTGAGAAGATGTTTGTGGTTACAGTCATCTGGGCTCTCCTCAGAGGTCTAGCAGACCAATCCAGGACCTCCCTTTTGAAGGTCCCTCTTTGTTTTCGGCTAAGACAGACGATAGTACTCCATACATTGTGATGTTAAAATCTCTTGGTATCTGTACTCCAACAACAAAAAGGAAACAGTTCCTCCTCAGCTACCATTCAGACACCAGAGTTATACTCCCCAGTCTCAGGATCTGCTGAGGAGAAAGGGCAGGGGTTATAGGAGACGACATCCACCACCCCCCTTGTCAGCATCAGTGGGCTTTGCCCATCTAGCCACCTCATCCAAACAGGTGTTTTGATGCATTGGTGCAGGGCAGTGTACCAGTGACTGTAGCTATTTCCCATCTTTTGTTTACGAATCACTTATCCTGCTTCCTAAGTGCTTGGGCCCACGTAACATTGGATCAGTGGGTCTTAAGCACAATGGAACTGGAATATGCCCTCCAGTTCATTTCTGCCCCTCCTACACTCCACCCTTCCCAACTCTCTTCAGGGACCATTCCCATGAGATCATCCTTCAACAGGAGGTCCAGTCATTCCTTCAAGCAGGGGCCACGGAGGAAGTCCCATTGGGCCTCAAGGGGAAAGGTTTCTATTTCCACTACTTCCTTATCCCCAGAGCAAAAGGAGGTCACAGGCCTATTTTAGATCTTAGAAAGTTGTACAGATTCCTGAAGAAAATAATATTCCACCTGGTTACCCTAGCCTCGATTATTCCCTTCCTGGAACAAGAAGACTGGTATGCTTCCCTTGACTTAAAGGGCGCTTACATCCATGTTGCAATACCACACAACCATTGGAAGTTTCTCAGATTTGTGACAAACAGGTCCCATTATCAGCTCCCGTTTGGTCTCTCAATGAATCATCAGGTTCATGAAGTACATGGTGGTGGTTGCAGCACATCTACGAAAATCAGTAGTCCACGTGTTCCTGTACCTGGATAACTGGTTGGTCAAAGGTCGGTTCGACGCTCAGATGCTAGCCAGTATATCCACTGTCAACTGGGCTCCTAGTAAATTGGGACAAATAAATTGTAAAACTGGTACTGAGGATAGTTTATTGGAGCAGTTTTAGACACCACAAAAGCCAAGGCCTTGCTATCACAATCCAGGTTCAAAACACTGCGGGGCTTAGTGGTGTGACAGAAAGCATATCTTCTCCCCCTCCTGTGTCACATGGCAGCATGTACTTATGTGGTTCAACATTACAGGCTGCATCTCAGAAAGCTGCAGGGATGGCTAGCATCGGTGTATGCCCCACGTTGTTGTCATTTGCACAAGGTTGTTCAAGTGCCAGTGCCAGTTTTGTCATCTCTGAATTAGTTGATGGACCCTCTGAAAATCTGTGTGTGGGTCTCCTTCATCTCCACCACTATCAACCCTCACTCTGTTCACAAACATATCAGCTCTGGGTTGGGGAGGGGGTGGGGGAGTGTGTCATATGAGGTCCCTGCAGACTCAAGTTCTTTGGTTGTCTTAGGATCTAATGGCTCATATAAATGTCTGGGAGTTGAGAGCTGTACAACTAGCCTGTTCAGCTTTAGTAGGAAAGAACTTGTTAATTTGAACAGATAACTCTGCTACTATGTTTTACATACACAGAAAGAGAGGAGCCCGGTTGACCTAGTTCAGTTCATCTCAGTGCTGCTTACCTTCCAGAGAAGCTGAACATGTTGGCGGATCGATTGAGCTAGACCTTCTCCAATCACCATGAGTAGTGTTTATGCCTGGACATTGCCAGATCTATCTTCCAGCTCCTGGGGACTCTCTCCCAGGTGCATCTGTTTGCAACAAAGTCCAACAGAAAATGCCACCAGTTCTGTTCCCAGGGAGGTCTCTGCCCAGGCTCATTGACAGATGCTTTTTGCTACCTTGAAAGAACCCCCTCCTGTATACCTTCCCTCCAATTCCCTTGGTGCCCAGAGTCTTGTTCAAAGTCAAAAAAGACAATGCTCATCTCATCCTTATAGCACTAGTGTGGCCCTGACAACACTAGTTCTCGACCTTACTGACCATGTCAGTCAAACCTCTGCTGTCTCTCCCGCTGGATCCAGATGTGATTTCTCAGGACCGTGGCCACCTGCTCCATCCCAACCAGCAAGGCCTCCACCTGACAGTGAGGATGCTTCCATGGTTAATGCCTTTGGAGACATCCTGTTTGAAGATGTTCAGAAAGTGCTTCTCAATAGTAGAAAACCCTGAGCTGGGGGCCCTTACCTGGCTAAATGGAAGCACTTCTCCGTTTTGGTCCTCTCGGAAAGGCATATCCTCAGAGCATGCACTCTTGAACCTTGTATTGGACTATCTTCTCTACCTAAAACATCAGAGTTTGTACCATCCGCTATTCCTTCTGAGCCTCGGAAAAAGTTGTCATGAGAGAAATAAAGCAACCACTGGTAAACATCAGGGTAGTGTGCTTCATACTAGAGCAATAGACGTTGTTATGAGGGCTGTAAGACTAGCCATCCTATCACTTCAAGACCACATTTAGCCTTCATTTAATGTATAAACAACCAAGTAGGCCAGGGAGACGAACTCTGGTCTGAGAATCAGCAGTAGGCAAAACAGAACTTACTGTCACTCAGAGCAAGCTGTCTAATGTGACTTCTCAATCCGCAAGCAAAGTAGTTCAACTGCCAGCATTTTCTTCCAAGTGAGTGGTCCCTGCAGTTCCAAATTCACCAGACAATCTGCTATTACTAGGGAACAGCAACAAATATGAAACTTCCGATGTATTTGCAGCAGGTTCAGTGATCTCAGAGGATGGACTATGGATTAATTTTTCTTGCAATGTGGACAGCGATCTGACATACTTTATCCACCAGTCCTCATTTCTTCTTAAATACCAAGAGATTGCAGAAACTGAAAATGGCCAGAGCATATCTAATCATGATCCTTCTGGATTTTGAACCTTGGTCAAGGTACTGTGAATTCTTCAGTCTGTTATTTCCAGCAATGCCAGACCTACTGACTGACAGAATTCCTGCAGGAGTATATTTTATTTTGTATTCTAAAGTTAAAAAGTGTCACCCCCTACAGGATTCTGTCCAACTGCCTTCAACTGAATCTCACCTCTTGCCATCTTCATTCAGGAATCATAAACAATCTGTCCTCCTGGTCAGTAATTGCTGCTTGAATCTTCAATATGATCCTTCATAAAATGTGTAGCCTTTTGTTCAAGCCCATGCATTCTGTTTCTACTGGCTTTCTATTAAGGTAATTTTCTGGTGGTCATTACATCAGCATGTAGAGTGGAGAAAATCAGTGCCCGTTCATGCAATTTCGCTTTTATTCTCTTTCATAATGATAGCTACGCTCTGGATGGTTCCCAGTTTCAGACCCAAAATAACTAGGTTGCAGAGATAACAGGCCACTAACCTTTTGTCCTTCTGTACCAGACAAGGAGAAGGCCTGGATTTAGTGTTGAAGCAGAGCTCTGTATGAGCTCAAAATCATGTCTCTCTCACCAACAGAAGTTGGTCCAATAAAAAATATTACCTCAGCCACTTTGTCTCTCTAAGGAGAAGGCCTGGCATTTCTTGTGGTCAGAGCCTTGAAGTCATATTAACACAGTTCTCAAAAGTTTCAATAAGGCTCTTCGTATGTTTTGTTTTCGCCTACTAAGAAATTAAACTAGTTAGATATGTTCCTGCCATAAAGAAATATACATTGCTGGTCCTCTGAGGGTCAAGGCCCATTTCACTAACATCATTGTGCTTTCCTGGGCTGAAATAAAGTCAAACAGAACACAGTAAAATAACTCTCTCTGGAGATCCTTGGCTACCTTTACTAGATATTATTGTCTGTATGTCAGGCCTGGTCTACACTAGGGGGCAGGGTCGATGTAAGATACGCAACTTCAGCTACGGGAATAGCGTAGCTGAAGTCAAAGTATCTTATTTCGACTTACCTCCCATCCTCACGGCGCAGGATCGACGGCTGCGGCTCCCCCTGTCGACTCCGCTATCGCCACTCACCCTGGTGGAGTTCCGGAGTCGACAGGAGCAGGTTCGGGGATCAGTATATCGCGTCTAGATGAGACGCAATATATCGATCCCTGATAAACCGATCACTACCCGCCGAACCGGCGGGTAGTGTAGACATACCCTCAGTGTCTCTTTGGAAGCTGCATTCAAACAGTGTGTCCAGAGTGCAGTTGTCGGAGAATGCTTCTGCCTAACTCATAGATGCTGGTACTATGGGTCCGGGGGGTGCTGCAGTACCTCCTGGCTTGAAGTGGTTTCCATTATATACAGGGATTATAGTTTGGTTCAATGGGTCTCAGCACCCTCACTATACAGATTGTTCCAGCACCCCTGGCCTAACTTGCCTTCAGTGCTTTCCCACCTAGATCAAATTAGGAAATCCATGAAAAGCAAGAGAACTTTGTTTCCTTACTTGCAAACTGCTCTTCAAAAGGTTTAACCCCAAACTGTAACCCCATCCTGTTTATCTGTTGATGGCTATTTTTGAACATTTCTGAGTGAATTCAGTTAGTTCTCATCTGTGGAAAGGAGACAGGGGTTTCTATGGAGAGAGCTGAGCATTCTGATTCTAAGCTGCTGGTTGTGGAATCCATGGTGGACCAGCTCATTAACTCCAGACTTGGAGCTTTTTGCAATAATTAAGTTTTATGGAAAAAACACAATATTTTTTCCATTTTGAAACTCAAAATGTTAAATAAAATTTTTTAACCAAAATCATGAAGTAGTGTTTCCAGCTGACGCCCTCAGTTGTCCTCCAGTGGTAGCTGACAATTTTGTCTTTCATGTCTAGTTTCCAGTTGAGTCATATGCATAACCTCTTAGTCTGCTTACCTGAATGAAATAAAAACCCTGTTTTATTAAGGCATCAGAAAAGCTCTACCTTTTTCCTGTGCTCAGAGCATCCACTAGCAGTAGATATTTAACAGACCGACCTATGCCTTTACCTATCGCCTAGCCATGTCCAGCAATACTGTTGTACTAGTTAGTTTCTCAGGTTCCCTTGACATTTTTTTCTTTTCTAGTAAAATATTTATCATAATGAGAAAGAGATTTCCTAGTAAATAAGCCATGTTTGGCCAAAATTTTCAAAAGTAACTAGTAGTTGGGGGTAAGGGGGCCTCAGATTTTGATAACCCAAATTGAGACCTCATGAAGGAGCCTGGTTTTCAGAAAGTGCTGAGCACCAGATCTCTGAAAATTGAGCTCTTTTAAGGTGTCTCAAGTTTAGCACCCAGAATCACTAGTCACTTTTCAAAATTTTGACTGCAATTCTCGGTCTGTTTGGACACACGTAACAGATTCCTGTTAGAGCTGGTCTAATTATTCCTGGCAAATAATATTTGTTAATTTAGCCCTTTCTGCTACCTTCTCTACACCTTTCATTATTTTGTATACTTTTATCACGTTTCCTTTTATTCATCTCCCCTGTGAGGTAAACAATCCCAAACTTTCCAATCTCTCTTCATATGAGAGTTTTATATATATAGGATAAATGAAACTGTTTAAGCAGGCAAATAAGATGTATTTTCAAATTAATTTCAGGGTAAAGTATGTGAAACTTTAGGCATTAACTAACCTTTGTAGAACTATCTGGTGGTCATCAAAACAGTCTCAGATAACAACTAGTGTGTCCCCATAAATAGCAGTGGAGGGAAGTTGGCCAGTTTTTTCATTACTGGACTTGCTCTCGTTCACATACGCTGGCATTCTCCTGCTGGCCTCTTCACCCAAGTGTGTTGAGTGAAGAAAGCTTCTTCTATTCTATTTTAAAACTGTGTGTAAACATCAGCAAATGGCTGAAGAATGGGCTGTGTCTTAAGTAGTTCTTTTTCATGGTGTTCTGTTGAAGTAAATGGGTAGACGTGGTGTTTTCTATGTTTAACCATTACAACGTAACACAGAGAATACGCAGTACAAATAAAATGTAAAAACAATTGCGCTTAAGGCAGGATACCTAATAATTTCCATAAACCTGCTATTTCTTGCCAGACTGAATGTGCTGGTTTTGGATGATGATAGAACCCTTTCATTAGTTATCCTCTGTGAGTTATAATTCATTTTTGCAAAGCAGTTAAATATATTTAAATTTGAGGATTTCTAAATATATTTTATTTTAGGCTTGTGGCTTGTCTTGATGAATTTCCGATGGCTTAATGTGTAAAGGATGTAACGTGTCCATTCATTTACACAGTAAACTAGTCTTGTCCCTACATGTTGCTACTTTTTCTCCCATTTAAGTAGTGCTCATAATGTTCTGTAGCACTTTCGTCTCTGTTTTCTTAGCAATGTGCAGTCATACGACGTTAATCCATGTTTGGTTTAGCTAAATGTCTCACTGCCCAAAAGGTTTAAATGGTTATAAGCTACATGGTACATACCTGTGCTATTCACTGGTTGATCTTAAAGTGTTTGGTTTGGGGTTTTTTTTGTTTGTTTGTTTAGCCGGGGAAAAAATGGTGCTTTCAAATTGATTCAGCTTAACCATTTATCAGACTACTATTTATTAAACTGTTTAACAAGTAATCAGCATATGAGTTACCCATTAGTAACCCCTGTAGTATTTAATGGAAATGATATTTTATAAATCCATGTTCGAGTTCTACAACATAAAAGTATACCCCTTACTCATTTGCACTGTCCTCCAAAAATGGTAATGTATTTGTAGTTCAGAAATGGTATGGATGAAAGAAGAAAAAGGCCTCAATCATTATTAAATAGCAGCAATTCAAATAATAATTTGGTGCATGAGATTAATCAAAAGATGTGAGCCATTTTGGGGGGGGAGGTTGGGGGAGCGGGGGCAGGGAAGACAGGATCATCAAAATCCCGACTTATTGGACAAAATCATTGAACTTTTTGCTACAGCCTTTATTCAGTCTCATTCAGGAGATATTACAGTGCACTGCAGAACCAAAACTTAAGTCAATGGGAATTGCCTGTAGGTTTCTGAGGGTAGAATTTGAGTCTTAACTGTTCCAATCTTGGTATCGTGATCATTTCTAATCACTGAGGAGGGATCTGGTAGATGTCAAGTGAAGAGAAAAATAGAACATGCATCCTTCACCACTCAAGCCAGACAATGAAAGAAGAATATGGTGATGTGTGAGAATTCTCCTTGATTCCTAGGGGGAAATAAAACAGGAATTTGATTTAAAAAATAAAGAAACTAGAAAAACATTACCAATAATTCTCATCACAGATTGTCCACTAATAAAATACGGCATTACAAAGCTGTTAGGTTAGCTTTTCTTGTTGCATTTTTCCATCACTTACTCTGCATTTTGAATGCAGCACTAAAGAGTCTTAAAATAAGACTTTTTTCCAGGAGTCATTATTGTGTCTGTAGGATAAAAAGGTATAGCCACAATTATGTGTTACAAATAATACATTCTGCTAGATAGTTAACCAGGTGAAGTTAAACACAATAAGATGAATTCTGGGCTTTTTAGAATACTGACAGTCTTCATTTTAAGCTACAACGTAAAGTGCTTTATCCTGAGATTAGGTATTGTGGCAGAAGCTAAAACTGCCTTTTTCTCTTAACTGTGCCAGAATACAACCTCCTTTTCTTTTTGCGCTAACAAGACTGCTTTACCACCACAGCCCACTCTAAGTAATTAAATCAATCCTTTGTACTTACCGTATTCTCCTCTAGTGACGGTACTAGATCTGATTATATGCTTCATGCATATTCAAAGTACGGCACTGACAGCTCTTTAATGAGCTCTTACTTAATCAGTATGAACAATGTTCATCTTGTTCTTTTTTTCCTCATACATTAGAGCTAGGAACAGTTGGGGAAAAAATGAAACATCCAGCATTCATTTGAAAAATATATTGTACTTTGAAAAGTGTCTAAGCTGGGGAAGTTGCATTCTGCCCTTTAAAAGTCTGATGGACAAATTGGATTACTAGTATTGGATTAAATAACAAATGGTTAGAGGAGAAATGAGAAAAGCTCGCTGTGATCACAGGCTTTAATATTTTTTGTTACTTATAAAGCTGAAGGGGTCTTTAACCAGTTATTAAAGTCAGGATTAATTTGTAATGGTCCAACTTACTAGCATTAAAAGGGTTTGGATTTTTTTTCTTAAAAAAAAATTAAAACAATGGTGTAATGCATGTATTATAGAAAAAAACAATTTTAAGTTGAAGATCTGTGTGCTATTTATAGATTTCCATCATCTTGTACTGGCTCAGATAAGGGGTTTGCACACACAGTATCGATTTGTTCTCGAACATGTTTTTCACTTCATTTAAATAATCTGTGTTGTATTGTTTCTCCAGAGAGCAAAGCGGATATTTTCACATTTTGAATTTTTAAACATTTGTACTTGAATGATTTCAATAATCATTTAAACTTGGAAAATAAACACATAGCAGTTGAATAGTTTTACTAAGTGGAAGTGTGAAATTAGTTGTGGATGAGGAAAATCCCTGGTTTTGTTTTTATTTAGAAAGAATAAGTATAAATTTAACTTTCAAATATCACTGCTGTATCAGCATTCAATCTTCTTCATTGAAAGTGTTCTATTTGCACTCTCCGTTGAAGAAAATAGTGCTAAATTGAGTAAACTAGCTAATAGTACTATGTTGCTTGAGAGTAGCAATTTTAAAATTATTTATGTTGTCATGTATCTTACCTTGCTCATATATGAAGTATCTATTTAAGTTGTATGTGCAAGAATTTAAAAGCCGTTGCTCAAAAAAATAAGAGGCCACAATCTACTGCTATTAATATTGCACACATGTGTCATTTCACTGATCAAAAAGGCCTTCACTGGGGTACAATTGGCGTTTTTCCAAATTGCAAGCTTTTTCTCAGCTTTTTCTTTTTACTCTTTCTTCTTTTGTTGCTGCCCTGGGATTTGTGCCTATCGCAGCCGATATCACATGACCAGTGTCAGGGCATCACATGGTCCAAAATGAATACAAAAACAGCTGCCCTAAAAGCCAGATTAAAAATACTGTAAAACAGTAAAGACTTAAAAAAAAACCCTATTCTGTGAATACTTCATACACTGAAATGTAAGCATAAAAATATTGAAGATGTCCAACCTCTTTTTGTTAGGCTCCGAATTGACAAATACAGCTTTTCTGTAGATTTATATGAATATATGCTGGAGCTCACTTCATTTTACTTTTAGAAGGAGAAAAGCTACATTAGTACGAAGAAGCAGCATCTTAAATTAAGATCTCACCCTAGAATGTTTGTCATGATAGAAACTAAGGCCCCAATCCTCAGCTGGTCTAAATTGGTGAAGTGAATGTTTCTATGTCCCCGTTTCCTGCTTGTTGAAAATGGTTTGCAGACTCATCCATTAGAATGCTATTGTGGTGTAATGTATTTGTGATAGCATCTTTTATCCAAAGATCCCAGAGTCCTTTATACACAATTAATTAATTAATCAATTAAATGTTGTCATCTGTGTAATTAGTTATGAGAATTTTTTTACCTGCATGATAAAGGGGGAATCAAATCTCATGCTGGTGCACACAAACTGATCCTTTGTAGGGATAATCTCCCATACTCCTGCCCCCCATAAAAAGAAAGTCAGCTGACTCGGGGCAGTTCAGGGGAAGGTTGTCTTCTTCTAGAATACTGAGTACAGTCTAAGTCTTGCAACAGGAACCCCCACTAGCTGGGCCAATGCAACAATTCCTCTCATTGTTAATTTGTTATGAAGAACATCCTTATTGTCTCAAAACTCTTTGGAGGGAATTCTGAGCCAGAAACCAGTATTGTAAATGCAGTACAGCCATGGCCGCATGCCACCCTGCAGAAAAAACCCAGGAGAGGAGGTTTTGAGGGAGGAAATCTCTACAGGACAAAGTTACTCCCCTTTTGTTCCCACAGACGGGCACTTCCCCTGTCTGCTAAGAAAAAAACGGCTGGGCCATCCCACCATAGGGATCTGTGGGAGGTAGGGAATATGCCAGCAAAAGTGCTAGCTCTGTCATGCCCTTCCTCCCCCTGCAAACCCTGGACCCTATCAGCATGATTCCAGTGGAGCAGCATTAACCATGTGTGTCCCCATCAGCTCTGTCCCTGATTTGTCCACTCTCCTCCCTGTGTGGATCCCAGATCCATTGGGCTGCATGGGGAAAAGGCAGAGAGTGCCATGGAGGCAGCTGGCCTTTCTTTCGATGCAGCCGGGGAATATCCATGGGACAAGGGCAGCTCCTTGCACAGATGTGGCTTCATGCATTGGCGTATTATTTGGGAATGTTGGTAAGACAGGCCGTGATGCTGAAGAATCCGCTGTGGTCCAAATGTCAACATCCAGAAATTGGGGGGTTCCTCTTAGAGCAAAAGCTCACCACGCGGTTTGGTACGTTAGCGGTTTCTTATGTAAGCAAACTTCTTCTCCACAACTATTGCCCCATTACTGGACATTAATATAATGATACCTTCCCCTTATCGATAGCATCTTTCCTCTGAGATTTTAAAGCACTTTACAAACATAATGAATTAATCCTCAACACTCGTATGAGTTAGGTGTTATCCTCATATTAGAAATGGGAAACTGTGAGATACAGGCCCAAGGTCACAGAATGAATCAATGGCAGAGCTGGGGAAAAGACCCCTAAATTCCTGACTTTATTCTTTTACTGTAGCCACTGGGCAAGGCTTCTTCCCAAATTATGCATTTTTTAGGGTTAAAATTAATTAGATTTACATGCTGGTAACATGTCTATAAAGACTTGTTTCTCCTGCTGCTTAATTTTGAGAAAGACAGGAGCTGATCAGTTGCCACAAATGGAGGCTATGTATATATGTGCAGATGTCATGACTCCAGTACCCAAGGCAACTGAGTCCCAGTTCAATTCCTGTTAAAATCAATGGAGAGATTCCCTTTGACTTCAGTGAGGTCTGAATCAGGGCCCTGGTGAGGAAAAGCAATGTCAGAGTTATCTGGAATAGCAGCCACAAGGGTTGGGAGGTTATTGGCCAAAGGTTATGGACGGGATTTCACCTCCCCAGTACTCTGTGCATTCCACCCACATGGAGCCTGAATACTCTGGGTTTTTGTGGATGGGGTTAATTTCACCCATCGTAATATTTTGTTTTGTTTTTCCACCTCTTTTATGATCGTATTGTCTCTGTGGAAGTTTAACGGTAGAACACTTTTTCTTCCAAATATACTTAGTGCTAATATGATCTATGAGTATGTTAAGAGGCACTAAAATATATATGCTAAAGAATATCAGCTTTAAAAGATTGACTTGTGATAGTTCAACAGTATTAGGCTGCTGGTCTTAAAGTCTAATCCTATGTTATTGTTAACATTTGAAAAATTACATTTTAATGCTCATTAACATGAGAGATCTCGTGTTCCAAAAATTGATACTAACGTTTGTTGTCCAGCTTGTGAAAAGTCTCATAAATAACAAATGTGCTTATATTATAGGAAGGAACACAGAAGAAGAAGAAGCTATGATGCAGGAATGGTTCATGTTGGTTAATAAGAAAAATGCCTTAATAAGAAGAATGAATCAGCTTTCTCTTCTGTAAGTATGAATGGCTGAGCTTGTTTCAAGAGCTTGGTTTATCAGTATGTTCACTTAGAATATAGATGCTAAACTTTTTTGCTTTATTTCCATTAGACTTCAGAATGTTTCCTCAAAGATGCAAAGTATGTGTGATTTGTGTACATATCAAGTAATTTGTTTTTCTCATACTTCAGACACGAAAATGAAAAGCATGCAATGATGCAAGATTAGTGAGAGCTGTGAAAAAATATGGAATAGCAAGTGCATTTATATGTTCAAAGGCAAAAACAGAATAAAATTACTTTCTGGAAATACGAAAATATACTTGAATTGTACTTCAAATATAACATACAAAGTTTATTTTCAGGGAAAACTTTAAATGAAAGTTGATATTTGCTCTAGTCAGAAATATTAGATCATTCACTAGTTTAGCAGTGTTGAAGTGTGGGGAAAAAGCATATTAGTGAACCTCAGGTGAAGCAATGTTACCATAGACAATGCATAATAAAGACATGTAAACCTTTTTCAGAAATGGGCAGGACTGGCACAGTTATTAGGAGCATAGAAGATGAGAGAAAGCATAAATACCATTCATTATTAGACTGGCATTTGGCCTGTTGAGGTCATCATTTCTTGTTTAGTTTTTCTCAGTGTGCTGATGATTTTCTTTTAGTATGCCACCTAGTGTAGATATATGCAATTTTCCTTTGTAATATAGTGAAATGAGTTGTATGTTCACGAATTTCTTTCCATGTCTGAACTTGAAAGAAGATTCCACCTAAAAATATTAAGCTCTCTAATCCTGTGTCTAATTTTCTGTATTCGTTAGGTCAGAATTTACACGGGATAATACTTTGTGTTCATACTATCTTGGTGAATTGTTTGAATCCGGAATTTGTTCTTTAGATAGGAGAGAATACGTTATACTTAGGACATACCACAGCAGCTGCTCCAAGGATGAATATTTACTAATTATGTACAATAGTACAAGAGAGTTAAACTAAATCCAGAAAAACAGACGTTACAGAAAATGAAAAAAGCCGCATTACTGAATATTCTACCTGAGGACGGTTTTAAGTTTGTGTATCATTTGTTTGGAGTAGCTTAAAGTTGAAGAGAAAAGTCAGTTATGAGTCCTAAAATCAATGTAAGTTAAAGGTTCTTTTAAGTGTTTAATGATTTAGTAATTAACATATTGATGAACTTTTGCAACTTGCCTAGGGAAAAAGAGCATGACCTAGAAAGGCGGTACGAACTGCTGAACCGAGAGTTAAGAGCAATGCTTGCTATCGAAGGTAAGCAATATTAACACATGACATTACTTAACAGGAAGACCCATAAGAAGGCCCACCTGAGAATGGAGTCACCTAGCACATCATTCAAAATGATAGTGTACAAAAGGTCTTTACTCATATCCATAAATGATATGCAAAGAAATTGTTTTAAGCATTGGATTCAGAAAGCAAGATCAGAAACAGGTCTTACTAAAATACATTTGAAAAATCATTGAGGGGGGAAAACAGAACAATGTATTTTTACATTTTATTGGTTTTGTTACAGCGAAGTAATCTTAGTTTTGATACAGTGATGTTGCTTATCGTAAAGGGATTTTTCACATACATGAGATTCCTTATTTCTACATTTTAAATATTTTTATAGCAGTATTTCCACTGAGAACAAAAATCTCTTCAGTCTTCATGGTAACATATTATACACGTGTCAAGTAAATATTTCCTCACACACAATGTCAGGGTTAGTGCAATCCATTGCATAATATTTTCTTCATTCTCTGTAGCTCTCTAGAGTCTAGTCCCCTTAGCTGAATGAAAACTCATGGAAAGATTGACATGGGGATAAGTGAAACAATTTCATACTTTCCATAATGCTTTTAAATGAATTATACAGTAATCCTAAGGAGGATTCATAATAAAAATAAATATCCAGATAGCTTAAACTATTGCTTACATTATATTGTTATTTAAATATCTTAAGTGTTTTATAATGCTGCTCTACTTATACCTCTCAGTCACAAATGCTGTCTTGTAGTTCAAAGATGTTTGCTTAAAAGTTAATCCTTTGGGCTCTGTAAAATGGACCTTTTGTCTAATCAATGCAAATTGATTTTGCTATTCTATATTGACCTCTTAGCCCTTTGACTGTCCATGGTAATTTCTTTCTTCACCTGATAAGGTACCTGATCCATAATAAATCAATTCTAATTAGTTTGGAGACTTCACTGGAAGCATAAGTTTATAGGAGAAAGACATGGATTGTCAGGTAGCTTTTTCATATCTATCGGTCTGTTACTATATTCTTGGGTAAGATTGAGTTCACCATATTCTTGAATAAAACCTGAGTTTTACACTGAGGTAACAATTAATTAGAAATTAAATATTTAAAACAGATTAAAATCCTTTTTTGACAAAAAAAATAAGTATGGGGCATAACTTATACAGTAATGTCCCTTAATTATTTTTATTGTGGGGACTTCAAACCTAAGGTCTTTGAATGCCTTACAAAATATGACAAATCACACATATAGCTTGATAAAATAAAATTAAAAATAGCAAAAGATGCCAGACATCAGAAAGATCAGATCTACTTGTTACGGTAATAATGATACTATATACAGGATTTTTCCAAGAAAAACAATATGTTTGTTTACACTACTCTTGTTATGTTTTAAAATTTTGAATTCTATTAAGATTATTGTTCTCTTAGGGACTTTTTAAAGAAGGAGCTATCCAGATAAAATGATGATTGAGGCTAGAAGTATGTTACAAGATGCTGAAATTTAGTTTTGAAAAATTGACTCTGGGTGTATATGTCAGTGCTTTCAAGCTTTTCATGTCTGATTTATGCTTGATTTCAAATATTAATTAAGAGATTTTAAAAATAACACAAAACAGATATGTGTAGTAAGGTTGACTGTAGAAGAAATTAGAAAGTTAAATAGGCTAAATGAGGAGTGGAAGGCACTATGTATCAGAGAGGCTAATGAACAGTTGGTGCCATGTAAAAGATGTGAAAGGACAAATCTAACATACGTGTACAGACTTTCCCACTCCAAAACATATGGACATGAAAAAAAATAGCAGGGTGGTTTCTGTTTGTGTGTTTGTTTATTTAAAGTGATTGTTAGTAGCAATGTTCTGATTCATACTGGTACTTTAAAAAAACAAGTCTTTGAGAGGTGATAATTACTGTTTTGGTGAATTGCTCTAACTCTTCCACCCGTGACTCTGCTGTTTAAAAATCTATCAAACAATTTACTTAGCTAGTTGATGACAGGGAAAAAAGAGACTTGCAAAAGGTAGCAGCCTGCTGATTGTAGATAAAGGCAGTTTATTGGCCATCGGCCTGCCCTGCTAGTCTGAGCAGTGTGGGGGCAGTACTGTAGTTTAGAGGTGCTGACCGTTACAGTGTTCAGTGATGTGGAGACAGTGTCCTCTTAGCCAACTGTTAAAATGGATGCATATGCAGTTGAATAGCCTTTTGGAGTGTTAAAAGCACTTCACACAGAACCCATGAATGGCCAACAGTGGTAAAAAGAGGAATACTTCCCCCTCCCCCCCCCCCCTTAGCAGCAGAGATAAGCAAAGTACTGGCTGCTTATAGCAACAAGCTATTCATATCGTTACAAGTGAATTTGCTGCTGAAAATGCTCATCCCAAGAAGGGCCTGAAATAGTTCTAAAGGATCATAATACGCTGAAGGAAATATCCCGTACTTGGTTTGTTTTAGCATGGGCAATTGAGAACTCACTGCATGTGTTTGTCGCATGTAAACAAGGTACGCATTTCAGAGCTTGGCTATTTCTGCATCCAGAGCTGAGTAGCAGGATGCCTTAGACTTAAACACACTTCAGTTTCCTTCCCTTTTCCCCCCCAGATTTAATGCCTCCTTAGAAAAGATAAGTTCATTTTTGCACACCTTGGGGTAGTGTGTTCATTTTCTGCCCAAGAAATGGATCTTCTTTAGGATTTTGTACATCTTGATTTATTCTTGGCTTATAGTTTGAAGTGGGTGCTCTTCTAAAAGGATTTATGCATAGGTTCACTATTTTTGTAGTTATGGTTTATATGATAAGCTTTTTATATTTAAAATCAATATGTAATCCTGTGGAGGAGCTTATCCCCTAAAACCCCATTTGTAAATCTATTTTAGCTTTGTTACACAGCACAGCCACAGTATTCCATAGATTGATTAGGTTCAGCAGTAGAATCCTATCAAATGGCCTGCTCTGATGATGATGCAAACTCTTTCAGGATTGCTAGTTGACTGGAACTAAAGATAAGACTTGACTGCAATCCCCCAATGTGCTCTTTACAAAACTAGTGTTAATTTTCATCAAAGTGCGAGGCTTATTTATTATAGTGGCAAGGTTGAAGGTTTTACTAGAAGAACTTTAGACCATTTCTATTACGGTGTTTCTATTGGAATAGTCTGCCTGTTTTCTCAAAGTAATTATCAGTTTAAGCAACTAAAACGAAGACAATATAAAGTCCATGTAGATGAATAATTGAAAACATTTGGATTTCATTCTGAATTTAACAAACTACGTAATTTGAAACCGCACATTGCAAGAGACTGCATGGGGTCTTTGGCTTTCAACACTTTCAGCTCATATACAGCATCAGAGCTTAATCCTATTTTTATCCAAAGTGTAGCTTTTATAACAGTATTATTCTGGAATCTTCACATTAATCACAGTCTATATTGTAGTTTCCCAAAGCTGTAGTCAGTGCTGGTAACTATATATAACAGGTGTTATAGATAATCCTGTCTTAAAATGTACAGCAGGTAGAAGCCAAACTTGCATGCCGTTGCTTTTTAAATATATTGACGTCTGTGTTCTCTCTGAAAGCTGGGGGAGGTATGTTTGGTCAGATATTTTTCTGTATAAAACAAGCTCCTAGTTTAATATTATATAAAATAAATATTGACCAAATACTCTGTCAAAAAACGCCTCCCTTCCTAACAAACTGCTATTTATTTGTCTTCACTTCTAAGAGGGAAATTCAGTTTTTCTCCTTTCTTAAGAAATGTATACAAGTTAATTAAGCTAACTCAACAAAGCAATTGTGTACTTGTGCTAATGAATCTTTGCATGGCATCTTCACAAACAGCACTACTATCTACTGTAACGACAACAAAAATCAGTGTCATTCTAGGTATGAGTGTCCCATAAGACATTGTTTACCACACACTGCTGTGAGCTGTGTCTCCTATATCAATATCAATAGGTAGGAATGTTACAGAGGAAAAAGTAGTTCATACCAAACCTCCAGTTCTAATGTAATTCTAAAATATTTTGGCTTCTGTCTGCACATGTAAGATGTTACAGAAAATTGCTTCTAACATTCAGAAAAATAAGAATGTTTTAAAAAACTGAAACTGCCAACTAAGACAAAACCGCAAAATATTAGATAGCTCATAGCCACGTAGAACTGGTGCTTTTCAGATCCTTCCTTAATTTATCTGGATCTTCAGGTGTCAAAATAGTAGAGAAACCTTGAGATCAGCAAGATTGTAGTCAGAAGCACAGAGAAGTTAGACTAGAAGTTGGACAAGGTTTGGAAGGCATGTGAACAGGCGGGAAATTCTGAACGACGTCTTTTTTTTCCTAGTTTCTAGTCGGATTACTGACGTGGTATGACATATACTTGTGAGTCTGGTTTGTTTCAGTGAGTTGAAATCACTTAAGCTGGCACTTAATTTTGATATGGAATACCGTGGGATTTCACAAAGAGCCTGTTCTGAGTTCGAGCTGTAGAAGGCAGGATTTTTTAACAAGTTGAACTGAAGCAGCCCGTCCTGAAACATGCCAGACTAGGAAAGGGCAAATATAAATGGAAATCAAAAGAGAATGTTCTACATTAGCAACTAAAAGGCAGCATTTTGGGGCACCATGTTTGGGCTGGGCTGAAGGCGAGGACGATAAATTACAAGACAAATTGATTTGGTTACCACCTGGAAAATTAGCTTCCATAAGTATGAGTGATAAGAAACAGCCCATTTAAAACTAAGCAATGATAACTGTCTACAGGCCTCCTGCCATGTAAATGTGTTGGAAGGGGACATAGTGTCACTATATCAAGTTCTTGCCCATTTATGAAACACTATTGTGTACATTTGCTTATGTTGAATGTATATATACACGTGTCTGTTTGTATTTTCTGTGTGTGCATGTCAGTATATGCACGTACACCTATGTTGGTTTTATGGATACATGTCCACAGAGAATGATAAAAGTGGTTACACATTCCTGGCTTTTTGCTGCTGTTCTAACCTTTATTGCATGATGATGCATCTAATTTTTAATTTGTAAATACAAGACTGAATTCCCTCTAGCACCACTTGCTTTCATAAAGCTTCTGAGCAGTTTGCTGTCTTGAATAAATTTTGCTTTGGAGGGGGGTCAGGGGGATTTGAACCAGCACATTCTTGTGTGGTTTGTGAAGATTCACATGGTAACCATTGGTGTGCATTGTTAGGTTTATCTGAATAAGCACCAGCCATGTGAGTTTTAACATGATTGCCCAGGGCAATAGAGAGAGAAGAGAGAAATCCAAAAGGATTGCACACTCTCTTTCCTCTGTTTTTTGGAAAGTGCACAGAGGGGAGGACACTGCTTGAGTCGGTGGTTATGGACATTTTTAAGCTGGTGTCCTGTTTCCCTCCTGGTCCTCATTTGTTCTGCTATCTCCCTCATCATCTACTTCTCCTTCTTTTCATTGTTTACTTTCCTAATGAGGGAGGCGGGGTAGACTGGTGGTTTGATTGACAGCTACAAGCCCTTACAGTCTGGCTAGAGAGCAGTTGGCTTGGACTTCAGGCATGTTCCAATCTTAAATTTGCCTTCTTTTTATGAAATGCAGATACGGCTCTGTTAAGAGGGACAGAGATCATGCAAGGGAAGCATATGGGGTCAAAAATGTTCCTTTGGACTCCTCCGGCTGTAAGCATGCACAAGATGAGTGCAATGGGAGAGCGATTAGACATTATCCAATCTTGTGCAACAAAATAATTTCAAAATCAGATCTGTAATTGTCATAGCAAAGAGCCTTGGATTTAGCCATCATGCAAACAATCAGACTGGTTACATTGCTATGGAGAGGGGTGCTATGTAATATTGTCTACCAAATGTATTTTTACTTCGGAGAAAAATGCTAATTAACTGACACCTACTTTTAAAGTTATTGTGAAGCATATGGTGCCCAGTGTGAGATACTTCCAACTGCTAAGATATACCAAGCAAGAAATTAGCAAAGAATAAGCTATTTGTACGGAGATGGAGTTAAATTCTAGATTAGGAAAAGTTCTTATAATATTTTTTGGTTCTGTGAATTTTGCCAGTTTCAGAAACAAATGTGCCCCTCCCCCCCACCCAATATATTTACAGAAAACAAGGCTAGAGCTAGAAAGACTTCTAGAATAAGATAAAACCAAACAATAAATGAAAAAAAATACATATGATTCCATTTCTTTCTGTTTTTTTTTTAAATTGCTATTTATAAACTGATTCCAGTCTGTCCAGGCCTCAGTTAAAAGCTCTGTGAGAGATTTAGAAATTAGGCATCTTGGAATAATATCGCTAAATCTACTATAGACATTAGTTGTTTATGTAGACATGTACACATTTATGGCAATGATTTACAAAATAATGCATGAAGTCAAATGCAGATCTTCAATAACTTGATATTTTTGATTTACACAAATTCACACAAATGTGAAATGTTATCCCTGCTTAAAGTTCCACAACCCTTTCGGGTCACAGAAAGGAATAATCTTTTTTTTTATTATTGCGAAGGCCAAAGATCTGACACCCATTATTTAAATCATACAGCAGTTAAGACCAAAAAGATTTTAAACCACACATTTGGAGGGGGAAGGGTATTATTGTTATTTCATGTATTTGTATTTTATTTTCAGATTGGCAAAAGAATGAAGCCCAGAAAAGGCGAGAGCAGCTTTTGCTGGATGAACTTGTAATTCTCGTTAATAAACGTGATGCCCTGGTCAGAGATTTGGACGCCCAAGAAAAACAGTAAGTATGACGTGTTCTTTCTTTAAACCCTCTAGAGACATTCTGACTTTTCTGTGAATGGATTTGCTTTGTGTCTATTGTCCGGACAGTAAAAGTTTGAGGAAAGTTCAGTAACAAAGGCAGCATGTTCTCTGATGATCAAAAATGAAACATGAACTTGAGGAGTTGGTAATGATGATCCATTTTAAAGAAAATCAGAGCCCGATCCTCATACTGAATGGTGCTATCACATCTGACTCTAGAGTGGTGCTCAATGTCGAAATCCCTTTGGCAAATTAGCCTGCAGAGAGGCTGGGTGGTGTAAAGAGGAACTGCATTACCTTACGTAGAAAATGGACAATAATTGTATCTGGGGTTTGTTTTTCAGGGCCGAAGAAGAAGATGAACATTTGGAAAGAACTCTTGAACAAAACAAAGGCAAGATGGCCAAGAAAGAAGAGAAATGTGTCCTTCAGTGACTGGCCTTCCTGGAGCAGATGCAGTTGCATTTTGTAGTCCAGACCTTTCTTACATTTTTAAAATACTGACCCCAAGACTGAAAAAAACGATATTACCATTCAATATTTCAAACAAAATTAAAACGTTTGCCCTTTTGTTAGGCCAGCTCTATACTGCATTGTTTTCTGGATTTGTTATTTTTTTCCACTCAAGCAATATTATTCCAAACTAGCTTTGTATTATGATTTATTTGTGAGCTTAGTCATCATGTTGAAATTCTGTTAAATACATTTGCACAGAAACATTGTTGTGGCGGTGATATCAGAAATGTTTAAGAGAAAAAAATCTGTCTGTCTGGATTTCTTTAGCTGGAGGAGGAATGAATTCTGAAATAAATATGTTTTTGTTGTAATAGAATTATAGAGAGGGAAATAGAAAACAAAAATCATTCTGAATGGTTTCATCTAGTCCTGCCATATGTAATACTTAATAAGCTATCTAAATTTTATAGTTAGATCAGATTCAATCCAGTTATTAAAATGTGCTATATTTACCAGTGTTTATTTCAGCAGCGTTTTACATTTTATTGTATGTATAATATAAATTAAGACTGTCTGATTCGCTCAGAGACTAGTTCTTTAACATATGGTTTGAAAAAGAGCCTTGTGATCTGAAGATGTGATGTGAGATGGGGCTAATTGAAGTGCATCAGTTTACAGAAACATTTTGTCATTAAAGGCTATGCCATTTTTTGTAATTATTTATTACATCTAGTTTTGTTCCCTTCTCCATTTTGTTGGACCTCTGCATTGGCTCCAGAACGCTGTTCATATTTATTCTGTACTTATTAAAGTCTGTTCTGCCATTGTGTGCAACCCCCTCCCAGTTCATGTTCCCTCCGCTTACATCGCGCTCATTTTTGTGACAATTCTTTATTTATTACAAGACTGAGTCATATATAAATTTTCAATAAAAGCCGAATCTTTCTTACCGTTAACTGCTGCTGTCCTCTCTTCCCAGTGTGAAAAGTTTATTACCTCTGATTGTTTGAGGGGTGGGGGGAGATGGGGAAAGGTTAGTTAATTTTTAAAATGAATTTGTCAAAAATGATCTGCAAACGCAACAGCTTCCTACCTGAAACTGAACAGTCTAGATACAAAAGATACACCTTCAGACACAAAAAACAGAATTTTGATGGGAAATTTAAAAGCAATGGAAGTTATATTTATTTTTAAACTTTCCCAGGTATAAGCAATGTTTGTCCAAGTAGGTTCCAATCTCTCTTTCGGAGGCTGTTCCTGTTCACACTGAGATTTTGCAAATGGACCTCTGGTCACTGCCACTTTGTCAAAGATTTTCATAACTAGGGACATTGCATCATTTTCTTCACCTAACGATTCCTTTGCAGTGGCTTGCCTTTTACAGCTCAGTGGGCCAGATCAAAGCCCTTTGTTAACTCTCAGGGAGCTGCAGTTTTAAAAATATATATATTGTGATAGCACCAAGCCAGACCAAAAGTTCAACTTTTTTACGTGGCATGGCGTATTCCTGTATTCGCCTGCTCAGCTCATTCCAGCAGCAAACAAACCCTCTTCTGCAAGGGGACCCCTAACAAAAGGAAGTCTGTTCGACAAGTCGGGAGACCTGAAAATAATAATGCAGCAGGTTTATGCTTCAGAGTGTCAGAGACGTTTTACAAGAAAATATAAATCATGCGTCAGTTGGAAAAGAACAGCCCCATCGCGCACACAAGAATGCAGCAGCAGCTCTAATCGGCGCCTGCCACGGCCTGGGGAAAAGTTACTGAGAAGTTTCTAGGAAGGGACCCAGTGGCTCCGCTTTGCACTTGGTTGGGAGCTGGCCCTGCAATAGTCCTGTTCGTTAAGCGTCGCCAGAGACCCCATTTGCAAATTGCCCCAGCCAATCGCTGCGAAATCCAGCCAAGTGGAGCCAGGACTCCGGAGCTGCTCCTGCGGCTGCCGGCGCGGATGCGTTTTCCTGACCAGTGCAGGGAGAATCCACGATATGTTAAAAAATCCACATCGTGAATAATCCGGTTAAAATGATAACAAGCGCCAGGGTAAATACGCGGGCTCTGGGCTTGTGCCGTTGGATCTGCCCAGAATGGGAATCGCTTGCCGAGCTGGTTCATATGCTAAATGAATTAAACCTCTTATCGCCTTCGATTAGGGGCTGAAATTCGGGCCAGGATCTCTCCCCCCCCCCCCGCCCTCTGACTCCATTCCCCTCACCGCCTCCCCTTTTGGGGGGGTTGTGTCCCTCCTGCCGCCGCCCGCCTTTCCAAGCCGCTCTGCACTTGGGCCCGTTTTGTTTTAACGTGGGTTAATGCGGTTTATCGGGTCCTAAGAGTCAGATGAGAATTTGTTAATTTGCAGCGAACATCTGTTTACCCTCGCCGCCCCCTTGGCTGTGGGGTTGGGGGCAGGAGCCTGTTCTAATGACACCAGCCATGTCCTCGCCGCTGTGATTAAAGAGGGAAAAATAAGTTTTGACAGCTGACGTCCTCTTTGGCCTTTTAAAACTTTCCCATTCATTTGCTGAGCGCTTCCCTGGGCAGGTTCTCTGCAATGCAGGGCTCTGGCTACTTCTAGCCAGGCAGCTCCAGGGATGGATGATTCAGCCCCCCGGGTGGGGTGTGAGTTGTTTGGGGGGGGTGCTGGGTCCGCATGAAGCCTGGGGGGGGGGTGACACGGTTGGACACCGAGGACAGACCCAGCACAATACACTGCAGGCTGCTAGAGGCGGTGTTGGCAGCGAAGAGCAATTGCTGGTTCGGGAGTTGGGACTTGCTCTCCCCAGAAAGGGGTGGGGGGATATTCTCAGTGGAGTTTGTTTTCGGTTAGGCTAGAAGCCGGGCTGTGTTCGTTAGTGGCTGGAAGGGAGAAGGGGATGTTGGGCTCCTCTCCCGGAGTATTTCTATTGGGGTTTTTAAAGTGCCGCTCTGCGGGGCCTGAGCTGCAGAGCGGCCCATCAGGAAGCCCCTCCTGAAAAAGCCAGATGCAGTTCCCACCAGCCAGGCTGGATGCTGTGGGCTTGGGGGGGGGGTCTTAAAACGGTGACGCTAAACTCAACGAATTGTCCTAACCCCTATCGCGTGAGGGGTGCTTCGTATCTCTGACAGCGGATTCCGTAGGAACCGCTCGGGGAACCTGCTTCGGGAAGGAACCTGTCCCAGCCAGTGCCTCGCCCTGCAAAACCGCTCCAGCCTGGCCTGGGCAGAGCATCAGAGACCCCGGCTGCAGCCTCCAGCTCCGTGACCTGCCCCAGCGCCGGGGAACCGAAGCCCCCTCCCCGTGCCCCAGCCGGCCGCGCCCCTTGCCCCGAGGGGAGGCAGAGCCCTGCGGCACCTTACCTGTGCGCACAAGCCAGCGCTGCCCCCCGAGCGCAAGCCAAGGGGGTCCGGGCTGGGGGCCCCGGGGCAGAGTCCAGGAGCCTTCCGCCGGCGCCCCGTGCCGAGCGGGGCCCTTGGGGGGCACGGCCAGCCCCTTCCCGCGCGGTCCCCGGGGGTGGCTCCTCGCAGGACAGGGCAACCCGGCTGCCCCCCCTCCGCCTCCGCCGCGGCTGCTGCTCCTTCTTCTCCTGCGCCGCATCGTGCGCGCCAGGCGGCAGCCCCGGGTCCCCGGCGCGGCGCGCCAAACTTTTCTCCTGCTCGCGCTCTGCCTTGTGCCCCCGGCCTCCCCCTCGTCCAGGGCTTTTATGGGCTGCGCGTTCAGAACATTCGCCTGCAATTTGGGATTAGACAAACACTCTGATTACACTCGGCGCGCGGAAAGGGGCCGGTGCTACTTGATACCTTCCCGAGCCTGGATCCCATCCTGCGGCGCTGAGCAGCGGCGCGGGGAGCTGGCGAGGGCCGGGCGGACATTCCTATGGAGCCCAGCGCCCAAAGGCTTCGCCTCCATCGGCCCCTGTGCATGACGAAACCCTCTGGGCGAATACCCAGGAGCTGATTATTGTCCCGGGGGGGGGGATATAGCTAATAATATTGTATTTCTGGCCAGGGGCTTGAGTGGAGTCTGGCGAGGCTCCTTGTGCCAGGGCGGGCGCGCTGGAGATCAGCCCTTCCTTGTTCAAAACTGGCCCCAAACTCATTGTCCGCAGCTCTGGGACAAAGGCTCAGGTGCCTGAGCCCAGCTCGCCCCCCTGGGCGGACAATGGCAAAGGTAGGGACCCGGGGGAGGGGTGGCCCCGGTCAGCCCTTTACTTTTTTTTTTTTTTTATGAATGGGCTGCGGCGCCTTTGTTCCGCCGAGAAGTGCCCGTGTCGCTGACTTTTGTGGACTAGAGAAAGATCTTGTAAACCTCCTTTTCTTTCGTCCGCCCCCCCTCCCGCACCCCCCTTTGATTAGATGTCCCCTCATCGCCCGAAAAAATGTAATTTCGTTGGGCCGGCGGTCACTTCCTTTGAACATTAGCTCGCTTTCAGCTCCAACTTCAATTAGAAGGAGTTGATTTGGAGAGATCAACAAAAGACCCGCACCAAAGCCTTATTAAAGGTCCTAAGCAGATCTCCTGGCCCCTTTGAGAAGCAGTTAAGGAAACAGTGCGCATCCATGATATTCTGTTACCGTATTTTATTGGGACGCCAAAGGAAAGTGTCTCGTGAAAAACACTTACTTTGATGCCCGGCCGCGTTTAATTTATTTTGCTGGCAACGAGTTGATTTTTTTTTTTTGCATTTTATTATTATTACCCCTTTTCAGCTTCCCCTTTGTGTGATTAGACAGTCTCCTGGTAAACTACAGAAAAAAAGGAGTAATTCTTAGGAGGGGATTAGGGCCCTTCGTTAATATGTATGAGCTGGTGCAACTTAAACCTATATATGGACAGATAATTGTGTGGCCTAGAGTTTGGAGAGAAAAGACAAAGTTGATGGTCACCCATGGCCATTTCTGCCACTTCCTTCGTTTTGTGGAAACAATCGGCGCGTTTCCAGTAAAGGCTTTAACCGAATTTCAGCAACGGACAATTTTAATGTTTCAGAAAGGGAAGGGGGGAAAACCAACCCAGGCCAGGCCAATTCGCAACCCCCTTTTCTCCGAGCCCAGGTCCTACCCGAACCCAAACGGGAACGAAAGGTCCGGTTTTAAGCGCCTGGCCAGGGGAAGACCGGCCATTCCCGTCGTCGTGAATGTACATTTCTGTGCACATGTAACCGATGTGTCAGGGAAGAGCGTACGAAAAACGGAAGGTGCAAACTTTGGGAGACCGAGTGGGGGTTGCAGAGAAAAAGCCGAGCTGGGGGAGGACTGGGGAAGCTTCCTCCAACCTAGAAGGAAATTGCTCCCCAGCCTCAGTGGCCAGGCACGGAGATCTCGCCCCCGGAGACACTCAGTTCGGGGTTTCTCGCGGTCGGTCTGGCTTCAGGCGGCGCTTGCACGCGCAAATACAACCCGACGCGCACACGCAGCAACTAAACGCGCAAAAGTTCGCCCTGGGCGCAGGGCCCGCCAGGGTGCAAGGTGGGAGGGGGCGGTCGGCCTCGGGCCTCGGCCCGCCGCCAGCGGAGCTCATCGGGCTTGTCCCCGCACTCGGCCGGGCTTTGTCTGGGGCGGACCCGGCGCACGGGGGAGCTGCACGAGGCGCCCCAGCAGCAGCCGCCGCCGCCGCCTGCCCCGGGGGAGCCGGTGCGCGCGGCGGGCTGGGGTGGAGGGGGGGAGGGGGGGGCGTGCAGAGGTAGCCCGCGTCCTGCGCTGCCATTGCCCAGGCGGCTGTCAGTCAGGCGCGGGGAGGCCGGGGATTGGCGCCGGGGCTGGTTACGCACTCGCCTCGCGCGCACATACAAGGGTAGGGCAGTGGAAAGGTGATCAATCTCCATCGGGCTGCATTTCCCATCCCCTACGCGCCCGGGCGAGACCGCTCCTGCCGCAAGGTAAACGCGCCTCCTGCAGCCCCGCGCGCCCCCAGCCCCCCCCCGCCGGCCCCGCCAGAACTTAGCGCCGGCCGCGCAGGGAAGTCCCAGCAGCAGCAGCCCCCGCCCCGAGTGGCGGAGCCCGGGTCCCGCCGCCGCTGGCCGGGGCGCCGAGCCGGGACCCCTTGGGGCCATGGCACGGGGCGCTGCCGGGCAGGTGAGGCGGAGGCGCCCCGGCTCCTGCTCGCTCTGCCCCGGCGCGACGGGCTGCACCGAGCGCCCCGCGCTCGGGACCCGGTGGGGGGCAGTGGCGGCGCCCCGGCCGCTCTGCTCTGCTCTGCCCGGGACCCTGCGGGCAGCGGCCCGGCCCGGCCCGTTGGGGAGCCTGGGCGAGGCGCTGAGCGCTGCCCCCTTCTCCCCGCCAGACTTTGCAACTCCCCTGCAAAGCGGCTGCTCCGCCCGCGCGCCCAGGGCAGCCCGGCAGGGTCCCGCGCGGCGCTGGCGAAGCCCCGCACTTGGGGGGGGCGGGTTGGGGGCTGTTTGGTTTTGTTTTAGCTGAAGGTGAGCGCCCCCCCCCTCCCGGCTCTCAGCCTCCTCCAGCGCCTCGCCTCGCCTCACCCCTCCCTGGGATGGTGACACTGCAGGGCTGGCAAACAAACTTACATAATGAGCGCCCGGGCCAACTCACTCCGGGCTCAGCCCTGCACCTCTCCAGGAGCCGCTCCGGCGGCATCTGCTCGGAGGAAAGCGCTGGCTTCTCGTGCCGGGGGGGGCTGGCCTGGACCGGACCAACGCGCTGGCTGCAGTGGTCCATTTCCAAGCCACGGATCCGCTTTCGAGCCATCTCTCTCTGGTGCCGGAGCGCCTCCGTTTACATGGCGTGGGCTTAATTCCCTCGGATGTAGAGGCGCGGGTGCTTACGCTTAGGGGGTCTCTGGGAGGCTAGGCCGGCCTCGTTCAACACCCCCTGGCCTAGGGGGTTAGGACACTTTGCAATGAGGACCGGTGCTGTCGGGAAAGAGAATATACGGAAAAGTCAAGATAGGCCTCTTTGGAAACCTCCTGCAAACGTATCTGTGCCATTCGCTTATTCCAAGCTGCTAACTCAACCGGATGTGTTTAATTTCCACACCGAACTAGAGGGGCTCCCAGCTGTCCAGTGCAACAGGTTAGCCTGGGAGCTGGAAGACAGAGGTGCTGGAGCGAGGGGTGCTGGGGTGGGGGGTGTCTGTGCGCTTCTGCTTGAAGTGCTTTCCATCCGACACAGAGTTTACACTTTGGTGCACTGGTTCGCTGCACCCCCACGATACAAATCGTTCCAGCACCCCTGGAGGATGCAAATTAATTTGGAAATAGTCTTACCAGCGAAAACAAACAACCCCCCCCCTTAATCATTCTGGTGTAAATACAGGAAACTCAGCTGGAGACAGCATGGCCCTCAACGCAATTAAAGTTTCTAGCTAGTGATTAATCGTGATTAGAGCCGCCACCATCTGTTGCTGGATTTAGGATTTTATTTGTTGAGTTTGTCTATTCTAATTTTTCTCGGGGGGTAATGAGGGTTCTTGGGGGAGGGGGGTCTGTGGACAGCGGAGAGCGATTCCTGGGAGCTGGAAGACGGGATCAAAGTTGTGGATTTTACCTGGAGTCCTCGCTCCGGAACACAAAGAAATGCATTCCAGATCCCGGGATCTGCGCGTAAATTCTTTGCATCAGGGGAATGCTGGAGAACAGCCCCAAAACAAAACAAAACAAAAACCCTGAATTTGCAGGAAAGCGAGAGGCGAAGTGTCCGAGATGGCACTGCTCAGCGGCCTGTAATGGCTCCCAGCAAGGCATGGCAGGAAAGAAACTCTGGCAATGTCTCGTTTTATTTATTTAGAATAAAATCCCTAGTGAGAGACCGTGAAACCCCCCCCCCTATACACACACACACGTTGTGCCTTTCGGTAAACTTGTTTCCGTCACCTCTACGGGAGGAACCCCCCTGGAATATGAATTTCAAAGTGACTAAAAATCGGTTTGTTTTTTAACTACTGGCCATTTCTAATTAAAATGTCCCCTTCTGCTCGCTCTTAAATTAATTATACGTCCCCCTTTTGGTATCTCGTTTTGATTTCTAATCCAATTATCTTTTTAAATAATTGCTTTATCTCCCCCCATCACTCGGATTGTGCCCCCTCCAAGCCCCACGGCGATTGTATGTTAATGTGGCTCTGCTTAAAAAAACTCCCCCCCCCCCCCTCCACTCTGGCACTTTCTTATTCCCCTTCGTTTGGGAGGGGTCGGCCATATTGATTGCCCCCCCCTCGCCCTTTTCTACAGGCGCAAAAACTTTAAAACAATAATAACTGACAACGAAAACGGTGAAACTTTCGATTTTTATTTGAGCGAAATAAAGCCCCGTTTGCAGCGAGCAGGGGGCTTTTCGGGCCGCGCTGCTGTGCGCTTGCGCCTCTCTGTGTGCACCGCAAACGATTTCATTTAATGCACAAAAAATAGTTCCAACCTCCTTACGCTTTCGATCATTTGCAATTGTTTGGGGTGTTTTTTTTTAATTGTATTTCTTAGCGCTTGATCTGCGCCGCTCTGGTCTGGCTGCAAAACTCCGAAGCCCAACTGTTTTGTGTTGTACCCTGGAAGCGACGTGGCTTGTCCATTCCGCTCCCAAGAGCTGCTGATGTTGGTCTTGTTGTGTGTGTTGTTTTTGTTTGTTTTGTTTTTATTTCTTTAGGGAGCGGAGAGTCTCTTCTGCGCCCGGATTTTCTGCCGTCGCCTGGAAGAACCAATTTTGTGACTTCGAGAAATTGTAGACAGACTTTTTTAAAATATATAAATTGGGGAAAATCTTTCCAGCTTTTAGCATGATGTCTTACCTCAAACAGCCCCCCTATGGCATGAATGGGCTGGGGCTGACCGGACCGGCTATGGACTTACTGCATCCCTCGGTGGGCTATCCGGGTGAGCATCAAACCTCTCTCCTGTCCACCTCCACCCCCTCTGCCAGTCAGATCACACTGCTCAGCTGGGACAAGTTTGTACCAAGTCATTTTTCTCCTGTCTTGTAACGAATATGAGAGCAATGGGCTATTTCTTCCACTCCAAGACTGCACCTTTTTCAAAAATACCTGGGTACATTTTGAAAAAAAAAAAAAGATTTAAAAGAGCAGATTTGCTCGTTAGATCCTTTTAAAAGTAATTTGTACTCTCAAAATTAACTTCGGCGAGAATCACCAGGATTTCAATAGAGAAATCTCCTTCCCGCAACAACGAAATAGCTTTTGTACGATCAGATAAGAAGTTTGAAAAGTTTAAATTTCTATTTAATTCATGTGCTTTTTAACGGTGGGAAACTATTTAGAATAGTTAACTTTTTTATTAAAAAAAAAATAATGTAATGAAACTTGTACCAAACTCCACAGAGGCGCTGCCCTGTGGTCCCAGCTCGGCCTGTTCCTAACTTGTGTGTTGTTATGATTCTCCCCCGTTCGAATTTTTTTCTTCCCTGGATTGTAATTTAAACACACAAACAAACCCTGAAAACGCCCCTCCGGGGCCTTGCTGGGGCCGCTGTGCATGGATTGGGGGTCGGGGGGGGCCGCAATCCGCTTTGCGTTCCCCGCCGCGTTTTGCCTCGTCAGTTTCACTTCGGCCTTAACTTTTGGAGCCAGTTTGCTTGCTCGCAGTTCCGCCCGTCTCCCGCCTCTTTAAAAAATCTTCTTCGGAATCCCCCTTCCACATCCCAATGCCACGAAGCCTGGCTTCTGGGGAGCGTTGAAACGCTACAAAAATATGCTTGGTCTAACTATAACCTGTACGTTTTGCTGGAAGGGAGAGATGGAGGGTGATTGTTTCTATCATATTAAACGAAGGTGGAAATGAAATATTGGTTATTTCCCTCCCGGCTCCCCTCCCACGTACCGATTTCTGTTCTTTGAATGCTCGGGTGTGAATCCGCCCGCCTGCGAACACCCCGATCTGTAGCAACGGGCTTGCAGGGCCCGGCTCCGCGCCCCGTCCCGGGAGATTGACAGTGGGGGGCGGGCTGCAGCCCAGCCCCCTGCTGCTGCTGCTGCTGGGGGGCACCCGCGTGGGGGTCCGTGTGTCTAACCCGCTTGTCTCCGTCTCCCCCCGGCTGTGCAGCCACCCCTCGGAAGCAGCGGCGGGAGCGCACCACCTTCACCCGCTCGCAGCTGGACGTGCTGGAGGCGCTTTTCGCCAAGACCCGCTACCCGGACATCTTCATGCGAGAGGAGGTGGCGCTGAAGATCAACCTGCCGGAGTCCAGAGTCCAGGTCCGGTACCGTCTCCACCGCCGCGGGGCCAGCAGCTCCCCGGCCCGGGCCCCTTCTGCCGATCTGCTCCGGCAGTGGCCAGCTTAGAGGCGGGGAGGACACGCTCAGGGCCCAGATCCAGCTCCCGGCCGGGCAGGGACGGCCCAGACCCGGCTCCGGGGGCGCGGCCTGCCCTCCCTACGCTGCTTCGGGTGGGGGGCTCGGCCTGAGACCCGCTTCAGCTCCCGGGCTGCTCCAGGCGCGCCGGGCTGGACGGGGAGGAGGCGGGCGCAGCCGCGCCCCCCTGCCCGCAGCAGGTGAATGCTGGAGCCCCGCACTGGGCTGGCGGGCGGCGAAGCTGAGACACGGGGCTCGTCTGCGCCCCTGGGTCAGCGCGGAAGCTCAGCGCCGCTGGCTGGCTGGCTGGGGCGAGGCGCTGGCCGCGTTTGGGGAGCCGGGGTGGATCATTCAGCCTACAGGGGAGATGTTTATTCCCGGCTCTGCTCTCCAGCCGGTCCCCGCGACCCCTCCTGGGCCCGCTTGCTGCCCCTGCCTGGGCCCGGCGGGGAAAGGCTCCGATGGCGGGGGCGACAGGCGCCACCCCCCTTTACCGTGGGAAATCAGGCCGCGCGGGAGGGAGCCCCCCGGGGAGGGGAGCTCGCCGCCTGCCCAGGGTGTCCCCTCGCGGGGGAGACGCCGGGGCCAGGGCAGCCTGGGTTCCCGAGCGTCATGTGCGGAATAAAGGCAGATCGGGTCCCGCGGGCTCCCTGTGGCTCTGCGGGGGCGGGGGGGGGCAGCCCTGGTGGTGGGGATCCAGGCGTAGTTACCCCGGGCCCGGACACCCCCTGGAGCGGCACCGTCCCTCCCCCGCATCTCGCCATAGCGGCTCAGCCCGGCCCGGGTGACTTTTCCTGGGCCGCTCCCCGGCCCTGGCTGCAGCCTCGGGCGTAGGCGCTTCCCCCCGGGGATGGGGATGGGGATGGGGTGTGGAGGATGCTTTAAAACCCACCTCCCGGGCCCGGGTGAGGGGCCAGCCGCGCCCGGCCTGGGACACGTGGGGCACGGGGCAGAGCCCGCAGCCAGCTGAACCTGGGGGGGGGGGGGGCGCCCGCAGTCAGAAATGGCCCCTCCGGCCCGGGGGAGGCGGGCCTGTCCCCTGGCCACGGGAGCTCCACGTGGGGCCCACCTGGCGCCGCGTTTGGTCCGGATCCCGGCACCAGGGCAGGGACAGAGGCAAACTCAGCCACCGGGACTGCAGTTTCCCCCCCACACACCCACCACCACCACCTGACAGACCCCAGCACAGGCCTTCGGGACAGACAGACCCGTCTCTGCAGTGTGGTGCCGGGCTGCCCCCCGCGTGCCCCTCTCCCTAGCAGGGAGGTGTAGCTCTGTCCTGGGCCCCTAGCCCTGGGGCGGGAGGGGCCGTGCTCTGCCTCTCTCGCGGGGGGCTGGGTTTTCTGGTAGGCTCAGTGCGCCCCAAGTCCGGGGACCTGGGGGGGGGGGGGTTGTGCTGGAATTCCTCGGGCGTTGGTCACTGTGTCCGTGCTCGGCGCTGTCCTCCTCGCCATGGAGCGGGGCTGCTCGGCTCGGCGCTGATCCCATTGGGCCCATTTCTCCACGGGCTAATGGGGGGGGGGTGTCCGGCGCTGCAGCGGGTAGGGAGAGCTCTGGTGGTGGGAGCTGATGCTGGGCCCCTCTCCCTTGAGGGGGTGGGGGTTGTGCTGGGGCGGAGCGGAAGGGGTCTGGGGGGCTGGGTTGGGCACGGGTGGCGGAGCTGGGGGCTGCTTCGGGGAACGGGTTGAGGCGCTGGCTGGGGGCAGGGCACTGCACTGTGTGCTGGTGGCTCCCGGCTCCCTTCTCGGCTAGGTGCTGGGGGGGAGCAGGATGCGGGGTCCGCGGGAGTGCTGGGCACTGATGGGGCCGGTTTGCCTGTGGGCTAGGGGGAGGGGTATGGCTCTGGAGGTTGGAGGGGAGAGCAGGGGCCAGTGCCGAGGTGAGCTGCCGGGGAGTGGGTGGGCTGGGTGCCCATGTGCTTGCAGGGTGGGTGGGGTATAAAGGAGGCGGCCATGGGTGCCGAGGGCTTCAGTCTCCTTTGCGGGTGGGGGGCTGGCTGCTCTGCTGGGGAGGCCAGGGGGAAGCCGAGTGTGCCCTGGGGGCAGCAGGTACTGATGGCTCTGCTCTCCCTGCTAGGCCCGGCGGTGGGTGGAGAAGCCGGGGGTTGTGCCGGATTTAGTTTGGAAGCTGGGAGGGGAGCAGCGGGTAGTGGGGGAACTCGAGGCTAACTTTTGTTTTCCCTTGTGGGTGCGGGATGGGTGCTGGGCATAGGCGCTGGTTGGCAGGGGTAGTGGAGGAGCTGGCAGTTAATGGCTCATCTCTCCTTGCAAGCAGGGGGATGGGTCCTGGGTGTGAGTCTTATGGCTGGAGGGTGCAGGGGGGGCGTAGTGTGGGAGCCTGGGGGATGGACTTGGGGTACAGGGCAGGTTGGTGCTGGTGGATGGGTGTGGGCGCTGGGAGTCATGGCTACTGGTGGTTGGACGTGGATGGGTGCTGGGGGGGATTTTGTGTCAGTGGATGGGTGCGGGTGCTGGAGGGGCTGGGTACCAGTGAATTGCTATGAGCACCCAGGGCTGCCTGGAGCGCTGGTGGACAGCTATGTTTGCTGGTGAATGTCTGGGGATGGGGATGGCTGTCAGAGGTACTGGCGGATAGGTCTGGGTGCCCGTGGATGGCTATGGGCTGTTTGGGGTGCTGGTGGAAGGCTATGCAAGCCAGGAGCTGTCTGGGGTTCCAGTGGGTGGCTATGGGTGTTGGTTGGGGTGCTTGGGTGCTGGTGGATGGATTGGATGCTCGGGGGCTGGATGCTAGTGGCTCTGGATGCTGGGTGAAGTGGGTGCCAGTAGCTGGCTATGGGTAATGGTGGCTGTTCAGAGTGCTCGGAGCTGGGTGCTGGGGGGAAGGCTGTGGTGCTAGGGGAAATGGGTGCTGCTGGCTATTCAGGGTTCATGGGGGCTAGGGGATACCTATGGGGGCTAGGGGAAGTGACTGTTTGGAGTGCTCGAGGATTGGCTACAGGTGCTGGGGGGGCTGGGGGGCCAGTGCCAGGTGCTGGGGGAAGTGGGGGCTATGGGGTATTGGGGGGGCCGGGGGCCGGCTATGGGGTATTGGGGGGGGCCGGGGGAAGCGGGGGCCGGGGGCCGGCTGCTGACGGCTCGCTCTCCCCGCAGGTGTGGTTCAAGAACCGGCGGGCCAAGTGCCGGCAGCAGCAGCAGAGTGGCGGCGGGGCCAAGAGCCGGCCGGCCAAGAAGAAGCCGTCCCCGGCGCGGGAGAGCTCGGGCTCGGAGAGCAGCGGCCAGTTCACGCCCCCCGCCGTCTCCAGCTCGGGCTCGTCCTCCTCCTCCAGCTCCAGCTCCTCCGGCAGCGCGGCGGCGGCGCTGGGCAACCCGGCGGCGGCGGCCGCCTCCATCAGCGCCCCGGCCTCGTCCATCTGGAGCCCGGCCTCCATCTCCCCGGGCGCCGCGCCCTCCGCCGTATCGGTGCCGGAGCCGCTGCCGCCCGGCGGCGCGTCCTGCATGCAGCGCTCGGTGTCCGGCGCCGCCTCCGCCTCCTACCCCATGTCCTACGGCCAGGGCGGCGGCGGCTACCAGGGCTACCCGGCGGCCCCCTCCTCCTCCTACTTCGGCGGCGTGGAGTGCAGCTCCTACCTGGCGCCCATGCACTCGCACCACCACCCGCACCAGCTCAGCCCCATGGCGCCCTCCTCCATGGCCGGCCACCACCACCACCCGCTGGGCCAGGGCTCCGGCCACCACCACCACCACCACCACCACCAGGGCTACGGCAGCACGGGGCTGGCCTTCAACTCCCCCGACTGCCTGGACTACAAGGAGCCCGGTGCCGCCTCCTCCTGGAAACTCAACTTCAACTCCCCCGACTGCCTGGACTACAAGGACCAGGCGTCCTGGAGGTTCCAGGTCTTGTAGGCAGCGCCCGGCCCGGCCCGTCTCCCTGCGCCTGGCCCCGCTGGACTTTTGCTACGTGAGAAACAATGGCCTTGCTCCTGGCCCAGCCTGCGCCGACCCCCAGCCCCGGGCTGGTCCCGCTGCTCCCTGCTCCGGAGCTGCCGTCGGCGCGTTTCCTTCTCCCGGGCAGGACTGGGTCTCCATTCCCCATGGTCACCGCTAGTAATCGCTCATCATCCCCGACCAAGAGCCCCCCAGCCCCTGGCTCAGGGCTGCTGGCTGAGATCTGCTGCTGGACCCTCCCCAGTAACTCTTATTTATTCCTTCTCCGCACCCCGGGATTATGCCGTCCGGTGGGTTGATTTTAACACCAAACACACACAGGCCGGAAGAGAACTTCGGTGCGTCTCCCCTCCTCGATTTAAAAAGAAATGCGCCTTGGACAGGCAGACTCCCCTCTCCCCTGCAGGCCGCCCCCCAGCTGTTTGACGACTGGGCTCTCTGGAACTCCTTGTCCACGGCAAGGCAGGGAGTGGACACCCTGTACCCGCTGCAGACCCTGGGTACCGCTGTCTTTTTACTTTGGAGAGCCCGCGGGCTCGCTCTCGCTAGGACGGCGCAGCCTCTTGCTGCAGCAAGCAGCAGGAATGGTGTAAATATTCGGTCCGTTCCAGGGACCAGTATGATTTTTAGTGGATGTTACTGGGTTGAAATGTTGAGTTTAACACGCAGGAAACTGAACTGAACTAAACTTCTCTCCTCCCCCTTCCCCGTCAGCAAATCTTCCGCGCGTCAGGATCCCCAGCGCGGCGTCTTTTCTCTCTCTCTGGGGTGCCCGGGCTGCTTCTGGCAAATCAAACCCACTCCAGGGAGAAGAGGCGGGGAGGGCAGGCGAGCTGGGGGGGTGATTTAGGGAACAGCTGTAACGGGGGGGAGGGGGAGCTGGGAAGGTTAGGAAGAGGGGGGAGGAAAGGCTTGTCCAGCGGATCCGCAGTCCGGATCCTGTTTACAGACCAAAAAAGAAAAGGAGGAAAAAAAATAGGGGGGGAAAAAGTAAAAGGAAAAAAAAGCAGCTCAAATTCCCTCCCTTTTAACCCCTTCGGTTTGTCTAGTGAGTTCTTAGTGCACCGGCCCTCGCCAGCCACGCCTGCGCATCTGTCTCAGCGATGGGTTTGAACCGCTTTGTCCCTCGGTGGAAAAGGAATTTGTACATTTGATTATTACACCGTAATCCAACACGTACCTGTTGAAATGTAAGGCAACTCCTCCCCCTTTATCTACATAGCCCTATAATAAAATGCAAACTAATGAAGCCCTTGTCTGTGTCCTACTTCTGAAGCGGGGCCCCTTGGAAAAGCCTCCAGTAGCTTAAATTTCCCCGGAGCAGGCGCGGGCAGGGGCAGGCTGCTGTTTTATTTACCCGGTGGGGGAGGGCGGGCCGGCCGGCCCTGCGCACTTTATTTCACTGAGCTGCCTTTTAGTGGCCATAATTGGATTGGCTTCCAATCAAGACGGGGGTGGGTCGTAGACGGGGAGGCGGTGTGATGCTCCCCCCCCCCACAGCTGTTTGGCTTTTGGAAAAACACGAGAGTTAACCAGCACCGGCCCAATAGCGAGACCCAGGAACATCTGAAGTCTGGCACGACGTTTTCCCCTCTTAATGGCCCATAGATTTCCCGGTTAGCGCGGCTTGGTGCGCTCGGCCAACGCAGCCGGAGCCCGAGCGCGCTTTTTCCTGCGAGGAACGTGCAGCTCTGCCAAATGGTCCTGGGCTGTTTGATTTTAACGGAGCCCGTTGATCTCATCTCCCGGGAAGGGGTGGCCCAAACCGCTCTGGATTATCGGAGTTGGGCTGGAGTTCAAAGCTGGCCCGCGTTTACATGCGTTTAACCTGCTACAAAAACTCATGAGGGTTGCAAGGAAACAAAAACAAGCATCAAACAAAAATCCCACCCAAAACCCCCTGGTCACAATGATCTAGACACCAAGTCCTTCCTCCCCCCTCCCTAGGCTCCAGAGCCTTATAACCGCATTTTGCCCGATTCGTATTTTAGAAGCTACGTGAGTTGAAACGAAATTTTTTGTTTCAAAATCGAAATGAAACGCATCGCTTCATGTCTGAGAAGCGCAACCCCCTGGCTCAGGGCGCAGATAGCGGTTACCCCGCTGAGGGCGAGAAGGCGGCGTCTGGCTTTTAAAATACCGGCTCAGGGGCAGAACGAAACTTCAGCGTCCGTCCCGCCCCGGCTCCAGAATTTTTCACCCAGGAAAGGGCAGCGACCGGTTCGTTTTAATCCCTGGCAGGGCGAACCCCGGCGCACGCTTGTCACTCGTACATTAGCCCTGCATGTGACTGCAACGAACAAAGGTCGCTGGATGCTGGCGGGGCTCAATCCAGCAGCGACGTGTGACTGCATTTAGTGGGGGGCTTGGGGCCGGGGCGAGTTGTACAGCAAACGGTCCGTGTTCCGCTAAACGGCACCTCGCCTCCTAGAACTGCAAATTCAACCCGGCCGCCGGCGCAATCTGTGTCTCAGCGGGGACAGGGCGCCTGCTTCGCTTTAACAGCCCAAGGCCTCTGGGGTGTCTGCTTCCCGCGGGTATGGGGGCCTCCTATGCAGAGCAACCCTGCCTCCTAGTGCCCAGGGGCATCTCGAGTTCAAACGCAACGCCAGCCCCTGGGAAGCCCCGGCTGCCGCTATTAGCCCCTGATCTGCCCCCACCCCCCCGCAGGGTGCTCGTGGCACCCTGGCGGTATCCCCCACCCCCACCCTTGCGCCCTGCGCGCCCCAGGTGCTCCCTGGCTGGAGCCGCGCCCTGGGCACGCTCAGCGCTCACCTGCCCCTGCCCCCCAGCCCGCCCGGCACACGGGCAGCGAGCCGAGCGGCTCTTCGGGCAGTTACACAGGCTGCCTATTAACCAGGCCAGCACGTCGGCTATCTCCTGTCAGCAGCCGCCCCCTGCCAGGCCACCTCTGTCACGGGCCGGCTGTGCGCGCCGAGGCACTTTGCAAATGGCAGACCCCACCCACCCCCCTTTGGAAAGGGCTGCGCCTTGCTGGGCCGGGCAAGCCCCGAACCGTCTGCGCTAGAGCCGGCCAAAGGGGGGATATTACTGGGGATTAAACAGCCATGGAAAGTAGGTGCCCGGCAGGCCCAGGAATCGTGGTGCCTGTTCCCTAAACCCCGTACCCTGTCGGGCTCCTAGGGTGACCAGATGTCCCGATTTTATAGGGACAGTCCCAATTTTGGGGTGTTTTTCTTAAACAGGCTCCTATTACCCCCCCCCCCCCCACACACACACACACTCTCTCTCTCTCTCTCTCTCTCTCTCTCCTGATTTTTCGCACTTGCTGTCTGGTCACCCTACGGGCTTCAGTCCAGCCACAGGGAAACAACCAGGACATTTACGCCTTAACCGGATGAGCGGCCTCCTCCCCTGCCCCAAACGCCCTCTTTGGGGTAATTACGCTTGGTCCGCTCTGTTGGAAGCTCGCCCAGGTTGGACAAAGAGCGGGAGTTACCGGGCGATGGTTGTTGCATGGAGAGGACAGTTGCCCTCTCGTCCTTGGGTGCGGGAACAATTTATGTCAGGGGTGGGCGGGGGGGGGGTGTGCTGAGAGCCATTGACCCAAACTGCAAACCCTGTATGTGCTGGAAAGCGCTTCCGGCCAGTCCCACGCCCAGGATCTCGCCCTGTGCAGAGACTCGCTGGGGTGCAGGTCCCAGGGAAATGGAGCAAAGACAAATCTAGGATTCAGGGCACATCTTTCTCTCCCGGCGCCGCTGGAGGCAGCCGCAGGGCCCGGCGGGCGGAGGAGTCCGTGTCAAACTGGATCCGAGACCAGGGACCGGAGCTGGGAGGGGGACGCGAGGCGTCCCCGGGTGGGCCAGGCCCGCGCGCCACTGCCCGGCGCACGTGGGGAGCCGGCCGCCGGCCCGGGGAAAGCAGCCGGGGGTTAGTTGCTGGCACCGTCCCGGCGCCAGTGACTGGCGAGGGGCGGAGCTGGCAGGCCGGGCCCCGGCTCCGTGGCACACGCTCCGAGATCCCGCCCTCCGGCCTTGCGCAACCAGCTCCGCTGCCATTGCCACACGGCATCGCGGGCAGGTTGTCTCGGCTGCGCAACAGCCAGCGGAGATGTCACCTTCCCATCTCAGCCTTGTGATGACTGTTATTGTGCTTATTGCTACTTATGGAGCAGATGCTGCAAGGAGATAAGTCTCTGGGCAAAAGCGAAGCGTAACCATCGCTGCACAAACAGTCACTTAATTAAAATTGTTGTGGTTAAGGCACCCACCCCTGCAATCACCTGCGGGGAAGCAACTCCAGACCAGAAGGGCCTTCAGGAAAAAGGGCAGGAGAGCAAGAGGGATGTGCCGAGCAGGGCTTGGGCCTGTCTAGAAGAAGCAGCCCAAAGTCCCTCTGCGTGGGGACTGTCGGGGTGTGGGGGTGCTGAGCATTACCCACAGGTCGGCCGCACCTTTCATCCGGAACCCAAGCGGCTCATTCTTATGACCTTATACAAAAGTCCTTGAAAGTAGCCTCATGCTTCAGAGGCGTCCCCGCACCCGCCACTTGGCTTTGGTGCCAAGGTGTTGCAGCAGGTAGGGCACCTGTGGGGAACTCCAGGAGCCCCCTGAACCCCCCTAGAGGCACAACCGCCTTTGGGGGCAGCGCGCCTCCGGAACTACAGGTCCTTTGGCATGGGTTGATTTCCCCTTACATAAGCACTTTAAACAAAGCCTTCCTGGAAAGTCCTGGCACCGTCCCTGTCTGAACGGGAATCACTGGCTCCGAGAACTAGGATAGGTGCAGAAGGAAGCGCTCCCATTGCCTAATGCAGGCTGTGGAGCGCGGACAGTCAGTGATACTCCGCCCCGCGGACAGTCATACTCCGCCCCGCGGACAGTGGTACCCCGCACTGCAGGCTCCTCCAGCAGTCTGGTTAGTTAGGCAGCGCGGCTCTGGGCCTGCAGTTCTTTGCACACAGACTCCCAGGGACAACAAAATGGGACCAGCGCGGTCCAAAGCTGGGGGGGCCGGTTACTGCGCGGAGCCAAGGGCCACGACACTTCTCTTCTTGTGTTTTTGCATCGTGTGAAAACAGTGCCCCAAGGCCGTTGTGCGCTGCCCGCCGCTGAGCCCAGCTAAAGGTAGCTACAAAACATCGCAACCAAACAAAAACGGCGCGGCTTTGCGCAGTCCAGTAACTGAACAAGGGCCAATCAAGCCGGCTCCCGTCTGTCTCCTAAGAAGAGCCCACTTACCAATGAAATGGCAAATGTAGACAAATACATTCCCCGGCCGCGTTACAAATCCCGAAGTCCTGTTTAGCGTGGACACGTTAATTAGCTTCTACACTCACAGTCAGGGAGCGCGAGCAAGGTTCAAACTCAACATGCTCAAGAATGCGGCGAATGCGCAACGCAACAAGGACAAACATTTAGCCACTAAAAATATCAATCGTCTTCTATTTTGGAGCGAGCCACTTTTTTTGTTAATTAAGGCCAATCTTACAGGACCGAGCCGTCTAGCGTTTTACTGTTATGTGGTGCAGAGAAAATACTTCATTTCCTAAGCTTCTGGGTTCCACTCTACGGATTGGGGTTTTTTTTTAAAGAAATTAATTGTCAATGAAAATGAAATAAATTACATTCAGGCGCGAACGATTTTTAAATGACTGAACCCCCGTAAAAGAGCGGGTATTGAATGCGCATAATCTAACAAATTCGCTCACGTTTAGGGATTTGAACGAAGAAAGAAAGTCCGCGAGAATTAATCAATAATAAAAACATCATAATTCGTATTATTAAATAATGATGCCAAAAGTCTGAAATAAACAGAACGACAAAGACAAGGGGACATAGGACAATATAAGGAAATCAGTAGCAAGAACTCCCTGACACACCCGGGGAAGATGCAAGTCAAATAAAACCCCAAACGGTGGGGAAAAGATCTGCCCCTTCAGCTGACCACAATGAGGGGGGAATTGTCTCAAATTGTTGACTCATAAGGGCTCGAATGTAACGGATGAAAACTCGCTTGGAGCCGGTGTGTAAAAGTTTGAGGGGGGCGCGATACACACACACACACACACACTCACACACACTCTCGCAGGCTCCGAGCTAGGGTCAGTGCGGGGGGGGGTCTCGGAAAGAACCAGCATTTCAATCCCACCGATTTCTTCGGAGACCCGAACTCTCTGGGTTGTTTGCGCTCCGCTCCCCGCCTGGGCAGAGTCACGCCAGCGGCAGGGGGCTGGATCCCCGACAGCGCAAGGCGGTTTCTCCGGCCTCGGCAGAGCAGGCTTGGGGCTGGGACCCTGGGCCGGGCTTTGCTCGGCTCGGTTCCCGTGTGATCAGGAGCCGCAGCCTCCTCTCCCCGCCGATCAATACGCAGCCTGGCCTGGCTCCCGGAACACAGCGGGGGCTCCCGGCCTCTGTTACCTGCCGGCACCGGGCATTGAACTGGGCCCGGGGGGGCGGAAAGTGGCAGCCAAGCCTAGTGGGGGGGGGCGGCAGCAACGTGCCTGGTGTGTGACTGTCCCGTGTGCTCGCGTGTCCCCGGGCGGGATTCACAGCCAGAGCCGAGCACCGCAGCCCGGGCCAGGGAACAAGGGGCCCCCAGAGACGGGTAGGGCGCATAGCCAGCCCCCGGCCCTCGGGAGACACTGAGTCCCTAGGCCGCTCTCCCTCCTGGGTTTCCTGTCCCGGGCAGGACCGGGATCCAGGTGAGAGAAGCCGATCGGATCGGCCGGTCCCCTGGCTGGGGGCTGGACCCCGCGGCAGCCTCTGGGGGGCTCTGAGCGAGAGGCCGGGGAGCAGACCCAGGCATGGCAGGAGGGCCATGGACAGCTGCTTCCCTCTGCTACAGCGCCGGTGCGGCTGGGCTCCACCCCTCCCTCCTCCGGCCCAATGGCCCCTTGAATCGGGACAGCGCAGACCCGGCACAGGGGAGAGGCCTCCCCGGGCCCGATCTGCCCCGGCAGTGCAGAGGGAAGGGCCGATTGGGGACCTGCACTTTGGTGCAAGGGCGGGCGGCCTGTTTACACGCGGCTGGAGCTCTAGCCCGGCTTGAGCCGGCTCTAGCAGAAGCCCAGGACTGGAAACCCCCCCAACAACGGGGAGACACAACAGCCAGGGGCTAAGACTCCCCGACAAGCCGCAGTCCCCCCATTCTCTTCCGGGGCCCCAAAGACACCCGCTTTCTTTGGGCACCGGGGTCCGTAACCGATAGGCCCTTAACCCGCGCTCGCAGGCTGCCCTGAGCTGGGCCGGGCCGGGCCGGGCCGAGAGCGAACCCAGCCCTCGGGGAGCAGGTTCTGGCCCCGGATCGCTGAGCCACCGGTGAAAGCCAGACCCGCTCCAGAGTGCAGATCTGTATAACCCCCCCGCCAGCGGCCACAAGGGCCAGCTGTGTGAGGACGAGCTGGGTTAGCTGCAGGGATAAACTAGCCCCGCGTCTCCAGCCTGCAGCACGTACTGGAGACGAGTTTGCGCGGCTCTCTGCCTTTCCAACCCAAACGTGTCACCCGCTGCTGGCCGGGGACCGCGGTGCTGCGCCGCGCGCAAAGTGCCTTGGACAGCCCAACCAGTACAAGCCACGCCCTGGCTGCCGTCTGCCCACTGGCCGGAAAGTTCGCTAGCCGCCGCCTTGGGCAAGAAGCGGAGTTACATGCAACCCAGCCGCTACAATCACTGAGACCAGGGCAACGACACACGCGTCTTTCAACCAGGACAAGCCAGAATTTCGGCTGGAGTTCTCCTCCTTTCGTGCCCTTTCTAGAGGGGCTTTCCAAACCCTGCTGACCCCTGCAACAGCAGCACCAGGGGCTCAGCAGCACCATCCCACCCCAGGGTTGTGGCAGGAGATGGAGATGTTCTTAGTACCCAGAAACCAGGGCACGAGCTGTCGCTCTACTGCCAGGAGCGTCTGTCTCCACAGTCAGATGCAGGGGAAACTAGTTCCCCCCCACACGCTACTTTTGAAACTCTCCATGAAATGGGTATTGTAATAGTGCCCAGAAGCACTGCTGTCATTTAAGGGACTGTCAGCGTTTTCATGATAAACCCTGTTTGTCAGAGTTTCTGACTTGACTATTAAAATGTGCTGCAGGCTGAAGCAGGGTGCACGAGCCCCGAGCCTCGCGGTGAATTATTAGACATTATATATATAGATTACTAAATTGGTTGGCGTCATTAATGCGGGTGCTTTAAGTAGCTCCTCTAGTTATATTGAAACAACCGTGACACTGCGCACCACGCTTTGGGAGCCTGGCACGTTGCGGGCTCCTGAACTTTCTGGCTCAGTTCTGCCCGCGTGGTGTGAACCTTGGTGCCGGTCAAGCGACCCCACCACAAAACAGCCTCTGGGTTTAGAGTTGTTCGCCGGGGTTGGGAGTGGGTGGGGGGACGGACCAAATCCACCGGCCTCCCCCCGGTTCTGTTAATTTCAGCGACACGGTGCAGGTGATTTAGCAAATCCTGAGGCTAGATGATCAGCGCATTCTTCTGGGCGCTCAGCGGAGCGGGCGCCCGTTTGTGGCTGGGAAGAATGTCACTAGGACTCAGCCATCGCTTTTCCAGCCCCACTGTATATAAAGCCGAAGGTTCTTTTCGCGCATTTAATGCAAAGCAGCTGTTTCGTTGCCCTTAATGTATAGTTAAGAATGTTCCGTCCTGAATGAGCAGTATGGGCCTGATCCAGCCTTTTCTCAGGTCAAATGTCCGATGGTTTAAATCACCGGGCCCGACTCCGCTTTGACAGGCACTTGGGCTGGAGTTTTCGGTACAGGTACCTTGGCTGGAGTTACTCTGGATTTGCATCCGCGTAACCGGCCGCACAAGGTCAGAACTCAGTATTTGTTCACACCGAGTAAGAAGCCCCAATCCGGTTCTAGCCCCTAACAGGTACCGCAGAGCCACTGAGCAGAAGGGGGCTAGATTCGGGTTGCGGGCACGCTGGGGTAAACCCGGAGAAGTGGTAGTGACATCAGTGGAAGTACACGGGTGTAAACCGAAAGCGAATGGGCTCAGAAGGATGAAAACGCTGTGGTGGTGCCGGCTTGCCCATACCAGGGCTGCAGGGCAGTGAGGGGACTTGGTGTTTGTAGTCACCCCATGTCCATGTCGCTGAAGGAGGCTGGGGGTGTGTGGCACCAAGACCCCCTTAATGGACACACCCAGTCCCAGACTGGCGTGTGCAGCCCCAGCTCTCCGGTCCCGGTAATACACGTTCTCGCTGGGGTTCAATCAGGAATGATTTAAACCCAAGTCCCGCTGAGATTTGGTTTCCCCCCATCATCACAACCGCTAATGACAGCGGTTTGGTTGGTGGCAAAACGTCCCTAACCTGGTGCTGGCTTTGATATTGGCTGGGTCGATTCCTTTGCTGGAGGATAAAACGTTAATTTTTTTAAATATTTGTTATTTTTGCAAACCGCCTGCCAAGTGGTTTGGCTTCGGGTGTTGTCACCGGGCAAGTTCTCCGCTACCCAAGGTGTTTGGTCAGGCAGCTACTGACTATGCAGAGTCACCAGCTGCTGTTCAGATTCTGTTTCCATTGCAGCACTGGCCCGAGATGAGCAACCAAGCATTAGAGGATGAAATTCTGGCCCCACTGAACTCTCCCATTGACTTCAGTGGGGCCATGATTTCGCCCTCGGTGCGTCGGTGAATTCAGCCAGGTCCGCTGGGGGGGGGGGGGCGCATACAGAATCTTCAGCCTCATTTACATATCTCCCATAGCAAGGCTGGGGGTGCGGGGGAAATGAGCCTGCACCGAAAGCTAAAGCGGGGACACAAGTTCCTCGTTTACACACAGGACACAGGCCTCGTCTCCTGACTCACCCGGCGGTCAGGTGCTATGACCCTGCGCAAGGTGCGGGCACTTTTTCGGACTCACCCTGAGGAGGAAAAGGCAGGTACAGAGTGGGGTCCGGTAGCGCGACGCTCTCCTTTCCCCAGGTGTGGCCAAGAGGGAGCTGAGACTTGCATTTTGCTGTTCGTAAGCACTGAAGAAAAGCCTCAGGTAGGTTTTTTTTAGGGGCGTGTGTGTGTGAACGCACGGACAGATACTGAATCAGAACGGTTAGATCTGTGGTTTGTCCCCTGCAGACTAGAGTGTTGGCCCTTTCTATAGAGAAGTTTGAGCCAGCTGGGGGGTGAGCAATCTCCCCCCCCCCGCATGCTGGGGTTCAAGACGCTGTATGGGGAAACCTCACATGAACTCCGAGAGGGACTTAGGTCTGTTTAGACATAGCGAAATGGAACGAAAATGCTTCAAAGGGAGCTTCTGTTTCCCTGTTCTCTAGTATGTAGGATCCAAACCCGGAGGGCCCCCACCCCGAATTTCTGTCAAGTTAAGGTAGAATTCTAAGCAAATCTTCCTTTCTCTCATTCTGTCAAAGCATCCACCCGTCTCGGATTTCCCGTTTCGTGCTATTCCGGGCTGGAATTTTCTGTGCGCATCTGAGGCTATTGGAAAACTTTCAGGCTGGCCCCTGAGGTCAGAGAGCAGACACTTTTTGCCAGGCAAAGCAAACAAACACACAAACAAACACACCCCTCAGAATCCATTTGTCATTCCGAATGTCCAGGGATCAACACCCGGTGCTCACCAGTTCTTCTCAGAACTGATCAGCCTTCCTGCATGTTGGGGGAAACATCTGGGCTTAATAGTAATGAGGATAGTGTGATAACTAACAGGCGCCCCCCTCCTCCTCCGACTTTTCACTTTAAAAGAGGTTAAGAAATACGGCAAGGACTTTTCAATGCACGATCATATTTTTTTTTCTCCTGAGCGGTGCAGCAAAGGTTCTAGGCTCTCCTGACTCTGCAAAGGGAAAGCGAGCGCTTCTGAGCCTGCATCTTTGCCCAGAGTGGAAACTTCTGCAGAGATGCAGCCCACCCACTCTCCCCCGGAGCTGGGTCTGCGGGTGTGCTAAGGCAGGGCGTGTGTACACTGTGTGCGTGTCGGGGGGGGGGGGCGGAATTCAGCCCCTTCACAGAGCATACGAGAGACACTTGTAAGCGAATCGTCATCTACGTTTGCATTTTTAAGCACCTGTTTCCTGGCTTTTCTGCTTCGAAACGGCTCCCGCCTATGCCAGCAGACTACGGGACTCGCTACAAAGACCCAGTTTAGCCTGGCTGATTGCTAATGAGCGTATGGCTCCGACACTAAAGTGTGACAGCCGAAATAATAACCTCGCCCCCCTGTATTCTTCTAGTGGAGGGGGGCGATCGCGACCCCGTTATCTCGATGGGCTCGCTCCTGGCTCGCCGCTGCAAGGCGGACTCTCCTCCGGCTAGTATCTGTGCTGGGGGGGGGGGGTTGCGCAGCTCTGGTTCACGACCCTTCAGCGAAGCCGCTGGGGCTACGCATTTGAGGCTGCCCCCCCCCCGCTCGGTCCCCTCCATGCTTGTCCTTTCGAAACTGCCTGTTGCCACCCCGACTAGCCAACCTGACGTTCAGGTGCATCCCCCGGGCCCCTGCCAGGCGTGATAAAACCCGGCACCTCTGTCCCTGCGGGTTAATTCGTCTCCAACGGCCCCTGCTTCCGGAACGCGGCGAGTGCCTCACATCTGCCAGTGCAACCCTCGGGGCGCCCCGGGGCGGAACGGAGTCACTTCAGCTCCGGTGAATTACGCTGTAGGCAACCTGCTCTTGCCTCGCCGGGCGCCCGCCCGCCAGGGATGCCTCGTGACGAAGGCACTTGCTCCCCTGCCTCCAAAATGTCCTTGATTATTTCAGGTTCCCTCAGCTTCCTACCCCAGCTTTGAGATCCCCCGCCCCTACCTGCAGCCTTGTAGCGCTAAACACTCGGAAACTTGACAATACCCGTCTACACGGAGACCCCCCAAGCTCTAGGCACCTACTTGCCGTTCAAGGATCTCCCAGCCTGTCCCACCAGTGGACGCAATCTGCAGAGCAAGACCTAGACCCAAAGATGCCCCAAATCTCCACGGTAAAGGATCATTTTCAGTTGCTTGGTCTCTTCCTCAACGTTTTTACATTTTCAGCCGAACTTTGGTTTTGTTTTCTGGAAGCTTTAGCAAGCAGGCTTGTGACTTGCGGCAAGTCACTGACTCTGCGCGCCTGAGTGCTGCATGTGGTAAGTGGGGGGGAAAAATAATTCTTCCCACAGCCAGCCTCACTCCTGGGGCTGGCATGGGGACACCCATTAATGCTTGTGAGGCACAGGGAGACTGTTCTAGTGAACAGCTGATACAGCAAGGAAAGCGATCCACATTTTTCTTCAGCGCAGGACTTGGCTGGCTTGGAATAAATAAGGCACAGGAAACACACAGCGGAGCGAAGATCAAATGGAATCTTGTCCAGCGGCTTCATTCACATAGTTCAGGAAGGCACTGAAGCACGTGCCCAACATTAACATGGCAGGAGACTCCTTCCACTCATGGGAGGCGTCTCATGGGCTTCAACGGGACTATTGATGTGCTTGAAGCTAGGCGTGTCCTTTAGTACCTTGCTGAATGGGGACCTGAGCACTGTCCATCCTCTGCACTGTGGGGAAAAATGGCACCTGCCCATGTCCTTAAATCGTGTCTCCCCAGGCGTCCACACGAGGTTGAGGGGCAGGTTGTCACCTCCTGACTTTGGAGCGCTTCAGTTTGCAACCGGAGCGGTCTCTGTAGGGGTTTGGGGTGGAACAGACAAATCACACCTGACTTGCTGCTCTGCAGATGAGGCACTAGAAGCAGGGTGAGAAAAAGGCCCAAATCCTACAACGACTGACATCATTGGTAGCATTGCCATAGACCTCCAATCCCTGGGACGCGGGCTCAGCACTGAGGGACAGATTTTGAAAGGGATTTAGGTGTTGCTTCACCCAGGGCTGCAAGGCCTAGGGCCCAGCTTTATGGGAGTATTTAGGTGCCTAATTCCCACTCGTTCCACGTATCTGGGCATACGCAATATAGATGGCTAAGGCCCATTTTCAAAAGTGAGCTAGGAGCCCACGTCTCCTTTGAAAGTGGCTTGGCTGTTTAAATCACTCTGGCCTTGCAGTGCTGAGCAAGGCAACACCTTTACAAATCTGTGCCTGAGCGTCTTACCCAAGGTCAACGTGCAGGCAGAGATACAAGCAAGAGGGAATTGAAAGACCTTCGGCGACTGCTGCAAGGCTTGTCTGGGCAGGGCTGAATCAAATGGGCTGGGAGGGAGAGGTTTTGAGAGGTGTTTAGATCTTTTAAAGCCTATTTTGGCCTGTTGTGTAATTATCCTTCTGCCCCTAGGAGTGCCTAGCTAATTCTCAATATACATGAATAAATACCGAAACGTAAAGACACAGTAGAAAGCCGGGTCCATGTATTCTGTGGCCACGGTCTCCATCCATTGCCACAGAGCTGTACTCCAGAACCTCCACTTTCACAGGGAAAAATTGGTTCTAGTCCTCTTGGTTGTGTAGCAAATATGAACCAAGTGTGAACTGAAGCAATGTTGTCCTCCTGAGTTTGGAGACAGCCTGAAACAGAAGGGCTGAAAGTTGTGAACTGCTTCAATTGCCTCACTGGGGTGTTAAATTTGGAATTTAATAATGACAATTTAATGATCAGTGCGGCTGATCATTTGCGCAGAAACAGCCAGCAATCAAAACTGCCTCTCAGTCCTCCATAGCTGGGGACTTGAATCATTTATAAATATAAAAATAAACAACACGGGGACTACGTCAATGATTGTATTAGTCATTTTTTTCATATTTAATTAATTCAAATCCTCTCTTTGTTGATTTAAATGAAGCTGCCACAGCACTTCTAGTCTGCCATTCTAGCAAGCTGCAGAATCCAGGGACCTTGCTTCAGAATTTAGGTCCAGAGTAGATGCCAGCCAGGTTATGACCTTTTCCCTAGAGGAGACCAGGAATGTGTCATCACTGGTGACTCATGTTGTTTAATAACTAAACAATATTTGTGTTTGGAAGGAGTGGGGCTCAAGGGTTTAGCATCTCAGTCTTAGTTTTGGTTTCAATGATGTCTCTAGCACCTATACGCCACATGGTAGGCTTTTAAAAATCATATTAGTTGAGCTAATGAACAAGGCATAAGAATAAGGTCCATGTAGCGGGTGTGAATAGCAAAGGGGGTTCAGAGAAGCAATGTTTCTGATCAGATCAAATATGGCTTTTGGCCGAAAAGCTTTAAAAACCAACAACCCACCCCCCCATGGCTTTTCCCCTTGAACTATGGGGTTACTTCAAAAGTTCTAAGAGCACAACTCAGGGCAATATGGCCAATTGCCTGAAAAACCACTACAGGGTCCTCTGTAGCATCTTTCCTATTCAAAAGAAAATAATCCAGAAAATAACACACAGTGATTAAACCCTTTAACGAACAAAACTTGCTACTGTCTCCCTGCATACTGTACATACGTACCCAGTAATCACACAAGACACTGTCTCCCATGATTACCCAGATTCCTTGGGTCTAGCACGTCATTCAAGTGGCACAGATGCGGTGGCTGTTTCTCTAGTCTACATGGGCACTGGCCCCAGATTGAGGGTGGGTGGGCAGATACTGTCACCTCAATCTTCTCACATTTCACTTGTGTGAAGCCCAAGCAATTGGGCTTTATGTGGGTGATGTTAATCACCTGCACTCAAGTCTGGCCAGTAAAGCGCATCACTGTAAGAAAAGGGCAACGCATGATATAGGGATTTAAAGAAAAAAATCTGATTGAGACAGTTGAGTCACTCACAGCTGTGACATGACATGTTTTAAACATGCCTGAAATGTCAGGGAACAAGGACATCTTGTGTGGGATTTGTTTAAACGCAGTGTGATGCTGGGGAAAGATGCCCAAGTGGCTGGATGAGAGACCAGGTCACTGTGGACATGTCTGCTCTCTCGTGCGGCAGACTCGCGGCCTGCTCTTCCTCTCATCCCAGGGCACGCAGACCCTCAGCTTAAGTGCTGGTGGCTGTGGTTGTGGGTTCCGGTGAATGGTGCTGAGAGCTGGTCGGGCTGAGACACAGATAAATCCCTTTCCGGTCACTGGGCAAAGCCTAGTCCTTATAGTTGGCTGGTCCAGAAAATATTTGAGTTCAGCTGTCAGTGTTTTGTTTTGTTTTTTGCCCTGGTACGTCTGAAAAATTGGGCCCCTCAAGGTGGGTGTGACCTAATTTATTACATTGCTATTTTCAATATATTTGGCATTCTTTAACCTTCAGTTACTCAAGTCTGAAAAATTTGGTTTTAACCCCTCTCTGTCTCAGTTTTTCTATTTGTAATTACTGTACTGGGGTGTAACAAAGAGTAAATAAAACTACAGTACTAACGACACTTAGTACTTACATAGCCCTTTGCACCCCAGTATTTCAAAGCATCTTACAAAGCTGGGGAGTATTATTAGCTCCATTTTGCAGCTAGGGAAATGCAGAGGTAAAGCAGCTTTTCCGGAGTCTCACACGGAATTACGGTCAGAACTAGGAACAGAATCCAGAGCTCCCGATTCCCAGTTCGGTGCTCTAATCATTAGACGATTATTGGCTTTGTAGATGTAAAACCCTATATAAATGCTAAGTATAATAATTGAGACGAGCACGTACAGAAGAGTAGAAGTGTAAATGATACGGTTATAAGTTCAAATTACAAGTATGTAATAATGTGAATTATAACAATCATTTTGTAGACACCTCTCTGGGGTGGTGCAAAGAAAATAGGTGATTACAGATCATACAATGTATTCCTCAATCTTATGAGTAAAGAACCACTGCACACAATCCATTTGTGGCTTTCTTTGCGCTGACCTCTGGATAATAGTCATTGCTAAATCATGAACGTAAATAGAAAGTAATATATACAAAAATTCCACATTAGCTCAAAACCTGTTTTGATTTTGTCACTAAAATCTCCCAGCATAACACCCAGAAAATGATCCTGCTACAGTGGAGATCTTTTCTTTCATGTTTTACATCCAGCACAAAAAACTGCAGGGAAGAAGGATGAACATGGTGACAAGGTTGAAGCATAAAGGAAAACATATGCCCATTTTCAGCTAAATCCCTATTCAACACTTTTCTAGGAAAGAACTCCAAGAAAGCCAAAAAGGGATTTTATTAAAAACTGAGATTTTAGGAAACAACATTCTTGATCTTATGTACATTTCTAGCATCACTTCCTGTATATTTTTAAACCAAAATCCTCTTAGCATGCAAAGTAAATAGATTATGATATACTGAAGGATTAAGGATCACTGTCTGGTGTCAGATTAATCCCACATATAGACCATCACTTGTACTGACAGAAATATGGCTTCAATTCAGCAAAATAGCTCTATGCCTAGGTAACACATTTCAGCATTTTATGTAGAGCAAGTGAGAGATTTCCTTGATCTGTTGTTGCACTGCATCTATCTCAGAAATTAAATAGAAATCTGTATCATATGCAACACATGCTCTCCTCAAATTACTGTACGGATGCATAGCGTAACCATCCATTATATATACAGCTGTGTGTGGTGAAATGCTGTAGTAAACTGCTGTTTGTTTCACAGTTCTCACTTTATTAATATTTTCCCCATTGAATATGTAGAATTTTATGCACTTAACAGTTTTGTTCACTCAAGACGTAAGCTTTTCAGTCTGTTTTAATAGACATCTCTGAATATGCTGATACAAACAAACAGCTAAATTATGTTGGATTTATTTATTACTACCAAACCCACCATCCACTGAGTATGTTAGATTTCAGCAGCCTTTTAGGGGAAAAAAAATGGCTGGACCAATGAACAATAAATCGATACATTTTAAATAAACTCAGATTTTCTCAACACAGTATTTCTAAACAGTTTGATTTTTTATTTTTAATCCACTTAGTTAGTGACAGTACCGTTTAAAGACAGTAACCAAAAAGCAAATTCAAGTAGATCATTGACTTTCAGTTTTACATAACTGACTGGTCCAAAAGATCAAGCTTAATCTATATGTGTGTATATATAGTAAAGTACAATATGTGTGCACATACATGATATGGTAGGAAGGCAGAAACATCATAAAGTTCCTTTTCTCTTTTAATAGTTCCGGAACAAGTATAGTAATGAAACAGGTTAAGTTGTCTTCTCTGTAGCATTTTCTGTTAGTGGCTAGAGGAGCAAGATTAAAATCTGGACTCCAATGGAATGATGTTTAAGAGACTCCATGTCTTTTTTTTTTAAAGGCAAAATAATGGTTATTCACCTAAGATGATATATGTAGATACGAAAATTGAGAGCATTCTTTAAAAAACGCTGCTGACTGTGAAAGGCTGCTCTTTCACAGAGGTATCCTGAGTGAAGATTTTATCTGCTAGTATCTCGGTAGAATGGTTTTCAGAGCCTTAAGTGGAAATTCAAATCTGCATCTAAGTGAAGATTGTTAAAATATATAATGCATGGAGAATTACAGAGAATTTGCTCTGCGAGGCTTATGGATTTGTTTAATGAAAAAACAATCTTTCAGCATTACCATTTGTACAGTAATACTGGTAGCCATGATTATTGGATTTTGTATGGCATCAAATGGCATGAGGAAAATTTCACAATATTGCTTTTCATAAATAAACGTGGGTCAGTTTTTGCAGAGACAGGTGCCTATAAATCAATAATTCAGTGTTTTAAGCAGACCGGCGCTGAAACTTTTAACTGAATTTTCTCTTGAAGGGCCTGATCCAAAGACAACTGAAGCCAAATGAAAGACTGCGATGAATTTCAGTGGGAGTCTAATCAGGCTTAGAGTATTTTTCTTTTAAAGTGAAAGTGTTCATATTCTTGATTATACTAGACCAAAATGAACCACTTTGAGAGAGCCACTTCCTCCAGCCTCCTGGGGGAAAAACAACAACATACAATCACTCACTTTAGCCTACAGAAATTAAATGCAATGATAGATTTTAAAATGTACCCTTTTTATATTTAAGAAACTCCAAAACAAATACAAGGAAATGCAAACCTATCTAAATATTGACTCCAATTAACCTCTGCATGGAAGCTTATTTGCAAAAGCTAAACCTTATTTTGTTCTCTTTATTTAAAATGTATAACAAACATTCTAACATTGTCTTAATGCCAGTATTACCAGAGCCAGATTTTTAAAGCGAGGGATGCAATTTTGTAATCTTAATGCAAACCTGCAAATACTTGATTTAAGTGCACATAAATGGGCCCCCCCAATGTATGCACAACAAATGCATGTGCAGAACTGAAACATAGCTCATTATTTTTGTAAGCAACATGACAATTAATGAAAACGGCATGTGCCTAGAACGCAAGGGTGTTTCATGCTACATGTTGTTGGCATGCCTACAAAAAGTGTGAAAACTTTGCTAAGGAAAGGGTTATGCTCTAGTGAATCACTGCTTCCCTTACAATTACATATGAGCAGAAACCTCTTCGTGATGCAAAGGAAAACTAGGTGTGGAGCTGAAATCAAAGGGAAGCGGGTGTATGTGCTCTACTGTAGTTTACAAAATACATTAATTTAAATTGGAAAAAAAAAGTGGAAAACTGGCAACAAGAAGGGTATGTAAGTTAAGGCTGCCGCAGGCTTATGTGTGTGCTGGCAAGTTCAGTGGGATTCATGTGGCTTTCACTCTTTCACTTCAATTGAGGGGAAAAAAAAAACACCCTTGCAACCTAATAAGAAGCATTTACCAGAGCAGCAGCTCCATCTTATGGTATATATATTCTACCACAGAGATACACATCACATTCTTAAACAATGCTTCAGTGCACAATGCATATATTACTGCCGTATGTTTAGGGTCAAAAGTATTTCAACAGCTAGCATTTTGTCTTGATATAAATACTGCATTTTAGTTCCAGCCTCTTGTCTGACATTTTCGCTGCTTGGTGGATGAGGAAAAAGTTGGAGAACACGTTTGTTAGGAGGCACTTGGCCTTTACTGGATAAAGCTCCATGCACCACATAAATACCAACAGTTAGTTGTTTTATAGGAAAATGAAAGTGTTTCCCCATTCCTCTCTATATAACTAAACACTTCTCTACCACACCCCTAAGGTTATATAATGCTGAAACAAGTCCTCTTTCCTGGTGAATTTCATGCATCGCCTCTACCACAACTCTCCCAGGCAGATCGTGCAGTAAAGTTCGTGCATGGTAAGATTCTCTGTCTTCTTAAGGGATGTAAGACTCTTAGAACTTTCATTTGTTTCATTGATATTGGACATTTCACTCTAGTTTCCATAAGACCATTTCAAACTACTGGATAATTATTGACATCGCTCTGTTTCTAGGTGCAGGAATGTAGCACCTGCTCAAATCCTGGGGTTTCTGTCTAACGTTTCAACACTCGACATTGTCTACATCTTTATGGTAACCATGCTGCTTTGCTCCTTTTTCACTCCTAAATCCTCCTCCTATGAGATTGACAGCCGTCTTGTCTTCTGCTATGAGGGTAAGCACAGGAATTCTCCCCTGTAGGTGTGGTGGTCATTTTGTTAATTAATCTATAATAAATTAATTAATAACTTTGCACTTACATGGTGCCAAGCTCTCAGAGAACTGTACAAAATCTCAGTAAGCATTATCATCCTAGTTTCAGATCAAGATACTGAGCCACAAAGAGGTGAAGGCCTCCAATTTCAAACGTGTGCAATTTGAGACACCTGGAGCCTGATTTTTATAGATGGAGGTGATCAGGACCTCTGGAGACCTACTTGTACCAAGTTAGGCATCCAAAAATTAAGGCACCTTAAATGAGAAGAGACTTCTGAAAATGTGGCGCTTTCTCAAGATCACCCAGGTAGAATAGAATTGGGAACAGAACATGAGTCCCGTGATTTCCAGTCTCTGACTTAACTGAACCCGAATGCCAGATCTCTAACATCAGAGATGTTTGGATCTGACTTTCCACACTCGGCCCCATCTCTACCTCTAATCACTGGATCAGCTGGACTTACAGTGGCCAGTGATGAGAGCACAGCTAACCATTTCTTCTAGAAAATAACTAATTGTCTTCAAACAGCAAAGCCTTTCTTGGTCAAATATTTGGCTATGTGACGGTGATTTTTCTGGACCTGGCAGGTGAATGGGAACAATTTCCTGCAGTTTCAGGGAGGATTCACAGTGAGCAAAGAATACAGAGGTTGTGATATATGTGCAAGAGATTGTTTACATGATGCTGTGGATATAGTCTCAGCAAGGCCCCCGGTCTCCACTCACCCGGGGAATAGGCCACTTCTGACCCCCAGTTCTTTGGTACAGCTCTGCTCTTTAGGGCAAGTCAAATCCTCAACGCCATGGCCACAGAGGTGTCTCCAGCAGCAGAACCAAGGCAGTTCCACTGTGCAAGAAATGGCTGGGCTCTGGGTGTGCCCCCCTCTTGTGGCACCGAGCCCAGCCATGAGAGGGGCCCTTCTGAAGCAATGGCAGCAAAGCCAGGCTAGAGGAACAGTGGAGTGAAGGGGGGCATACGCGGGTGCGTTGGAGGGTTAATTCAGCCATTGGGCTTCACAGCCGCTCTGTGGCTGTAGGTGGGAGGTGTCCTCTGGCTCCCCACTGGAAATATCCAGAGTACAGCCCCAAGTTGGGCTGGGTGACAAGACCCAGGTTTTGGCCCTCCGAGTGCATGCATTTTAAACATCTCCCTAAAGCATAAGCCGCGTTCCCTAGGGCTTTGGCAATATTGATACTGAATTCAACAGGCTACTCCACCTGGCTCTTTCCATGATTTTCAATAAAACAACATTCAACCAATTAGCTGGACAAAAGGGAAAAGTTTTTCATTCTCCAAGATCTTATGAGAATGTCCAATATATCTTTACACAAAAAAAAAAAAAATTAAAAAAAACCCAGAATGACGGAGAAGAACACTCTCTTGATTTTGAACTTGTACAGAACATTTAGCGTGCAGTATATCATGCAAAGGACGAACATGCATGTGATATTCTATAACACTACAGTAGCAGGCTGTTCAAGTTACCTAGGTGAGCACTAAAAATTCAGGAAATGTCCAAGTTAACGTTCCTTGTATGGCTTTGAAGTGTGGTTCCACTCCGAAAAGTGACAACGTAAAAATGGCTCCATCTTGCTTCCTCGTGTAATTAGAGTAATTGTCATAATTTCTCACTTCAGTGGCAAAGATACATTGTTACTGCATCTGCCTCCTTGCTGCAGACAACCCAGCTCCGGGAGATGAAGCAAGGTTCTCTTTCCCCGTGCACCAAACAGAACTATCTACCAAGCTTTATGATCTGAATGACTGTAGCAGCTAGGAGCCTTAGTCACAGACTAGGACCCCATTGTGTTAGGTGCTGTACAAACCCAGTTTGTAGCGGTCAGCTAGAGCAGTGCCTACTCATTGAAATCCATGGAATTGCACAGATGTCGCTGAGGGCATCATGTGAAGACATTATCATCAAAGGCAGAGTTTACCTTGCAAAATCTTTAGTGAATGTGACTATACACAAGAAGAACAGAACCCAGCCTGGCTGTCAGATCCCAGCCTGAGTTTGCAAGGGTGGCAGTCAGGAAAAATCCTCATATTTTGACTTGTAGACGGCACATATTTGATCTGGAGTCATTGAGAGACAATGAACACAAAGTCCCACCATTTTAACAGTCACTTTTCAGAGCAGAACTACACTTCAGCTGCTCCCAGGTCCCTGCACATTACAATACAGTCTTTTCACAGTCAAACGAGATCATGTAATTAAAGATCAGAAAATGTTTCTCCAACCTTAGAGACACATGTACATCTTGGTCTTTTTTTCCGGTATGCTAATTTGTCATGGGGTCTAGCATATCATTAATGACCCAGACTATTTAACACAGTAACTTCCCTTATCTGTAGGGAATTTGAGTAATTTTGGAAGCACCCATGGACTATGCACGTTCTTTCCAGCCAGTAGCACTAGCTACAAGGCTAACATAGCTACACATGCAGAGAGGAGATTTTTTTAAGGTACATTTCAGGAAAGGAGGCTGTTAACTATTAAGAGAAGTTAGCGGTAAACATAGGTATTGTATGTACGTCAGCCAATGTTCACAGTTCCTCTATACCGTATGCTTATGGCCAGCACAGAGAGGGCAGGGTTGGCTTAAAGAGGCAGCTGGAGGTTCCCTCTGAGCAGGGGAATCTCCTGGGGGTGCCCAGCTACCACAGTCCATTCTGTGCCGCCTGCTCTGGGACCGCCCTTCCCCCCCCCATCACGAGAGGGTGCGCTGGAGCATGATGGGGCTGGAGAGGGTGTGGCCGGAGCAGGTTGCTCTGTGTGGATCCTGGGCTGACAAGAGAGTTGTCCCTGGAGAGTTGTTCTATTTGGCACGGGTTGTTGTTCTGATGGGACAAAAGTGTATTTTCACACTGTCCTTGGGGGGCTGGAGGCTGGACAGGTTTTGCTCAGTGTTTTTTTTAAAAAATCACCTTTTTGTACACAGGACGTACACTGAAAATTTCCATCCTCCCCCAAGGTGAGTGTCAGACCGTTACAAGCAACTGTAAACAGGGGCTAGAATGGAAACTAGCTTGTAAGCTTAACGACAGTGGTTACTGCCCCGCTGCTAACCAAAACTGAGGTGAATGTATTTCTCCTCAAAGATCCTGGACTGACCGTGCTGCAGACTGACGAGTTCCACATAGCCAGAGATCTGCCACAGTGCAGCCCACCCCGCCCACACGGCACCACCCTGGGACAGCAAATACATTCTAGCCGGTGAAGGGCAATTTAAGTCTGTGTGCCTCTTTTAACTCTTGGTCTCGCTGCTGAAACTGCCAGCAAAGGAGGCAATTAGTTGGAAACGTGGTGGCTGTTTCTGTGAGATGGATGTGGGCTGAGATTAATGACCCATTTCTCCACCAAATCAAGGTCAGACATCAACACATTTTGATCGCTGGTGATCTGGGCTGGATTCAAACCATGAAGGTCTGGCTCTATTTTACAAGCCCTATGGATGTGGAAATTCCTGCCTTTGGATGAAAGATGGTGTTTGTTCCAAGGGGTGAAATGGAGTAGAATGGACCAAAAAAAATGTTACCTGTTCTGTATGAACATCCCCAAAATTCCCCGAACTAGCTGGAAAACAAAGAAGCAAGGTTAATATGCGGCCGTTAACTTTTCAGCCTCTTGATAGGATATAAAATAGCTGTATCCTATCACACGATGGATGAATTAACGCATTTACCATATTACCCAGATATGTATGGGCACATGTGATCCTCCCTCTCTCGCTTCCCAAGCCCTGCCAAACCATAGCAAAATGCATTTTGACAAAGAGAGCGAGGCAGATCTGAGGTCAGGGACAACCCAGGTATAATACACGTGTGACTATCTGTAACCAAGTGGGTGTAGGATGTGCTAATGGCAGCTCTGGTAGCACAACCCTTTCATGTTGACCTCTTTGAAAATGTGATATGATACTTGAACATGGCAAAGGGTGAATATCCTTACCTCACCCATTTTACAAATATCCTTAAGTATATCAGTACACCTGGCTTGGTGACTAGAGCCAGGCCTACGCTATAAACCTACGTTGGTATAACTACTTTGCTCAGGGGTGTGAAAGCCCCACATCCCTGAGTGAGGCAGTTATACCAACCTAACCCCCAGGACTGACAGCATTATCTCAACAGGAGGGCTTCTCCCATCGACATCGCTACGGCCACTTGGGGATGTGGATGAACTACGAAGCTCTCCTGTCGGAATAGCAGCATCTTCGCTGAAGCGCTACAGTGGTGCTGCTGCAGCATTTTAAGTGCAAACCTGCCCTAGGTAATACAGGCACTCCTGCCATGGCTTCCCCCCATTGAAATATTCTGCCATTGTTCTTTATTATATGTGTGTGTGTGGTGTGTATCTATGTGTGTATACATACACCTCTATCCTGATAAAACGCTGTTCTCGAGAGCCAAAAAAATCTTAACGCGTTATAGGTGAAACTCCGTTATATCGAACTTGCTTTGATCCACTGGAGTGCGCAGCCCCGCCGCCCCCCGCCCCCCCCCCCGGAGCACTGCTTTACCGCGGTATATCCGAATTCATGTTATATCAGGTTGCGATATATAGGGGTAGAGGGGTGTGTGTGTGTGTGTGTATGTGTACACACATTTATTAATTTGTTTTTTGTATATTTATATATATATATATATATATATATATACATACACACACACATATATATTATGTATATATGTGTGTGTGTGTGTATATATATGTATTTATTTTATATATTTATATTTATTTGACAAATGTTTAAAATACTTGACAGACAAAATGACCTCATCTGTTCACTCTGGAAACATCCTTGCCGAAATGGTGTTGCTTGTTGTTTTACAAACTATGGACTTCAATGGAGCTACACTGGTTTACACCTGTTGAGACTCTGGCTCTCATGTACTAAAACATAAAACAGTGCTGCTAATACCAGTAACCCTTTGCACATATATAGCACCTTTCATCTATGAGCAATAAATAGTTTTACAATGATGAGGAAACTGAGTCACAGCGGTTAAGTGATTTTGCCACGATCACAAGAGTCAGTGGTAGCCTCAGGAATAGAGGCCAAGTTCCCTGCTTCGTAGTCTGTGCTTTCATGGCTAGGTCCTGCTTCCTCCTCGTTCGGCTGGCACACAGTTAAGCAGTGATGAATTTTCAGCACTAGCTCACTTTTTCTTTCTGAGCTAAAATTTTTCCAGGATATCAATTTATGCAATGTACAACTTCTTTCCATTGTGCTTATTTGAAAGTAACTTGTTAATTCTTACCTGCTGGATTCCAGGACAAGGGTTTATCCATTACAGAAGCAGCATTGCTCCCCATTCCAGCTGCACTCTCCCTGTTGTCTCTTTGTCTACGCATAGCAGAACTTAAAAAAAAAAAGGGGGGGGGGTGTGCAGCAGAGGGTCATATAATAGACAGTAAAGCCATTTTGTTTGTTTACCTCTTTAAAAGCGCATGGCAGCCTGTAATTCACTGTTTTCAAACTCTAGCTTTTTTTTTATCAGATGCTACTGTTTGTTGACTGAATTTTACTATGAAAACTCTCTTGCCTGTGCAATCCTTCTATAGCTGTGCTGTCAGTCAAAGATGTGGTGTAAGGTTCTTGTCTTTCAAGTGATTAAGGGTTTTGTTAAATAGGTTGCCCCCAACAGATCTTCAGATTGTTCTAACAGACAAGAGGAATGTTTCACATTGAAATACTTCTAAGGAACAGCAGTCAGTCAGATACCAGGATGCCAAGAAAGCAGAATGTGATGTCCAGAACTCCATCATCTAATTATTCTCACACTTAAAAAAGCTCCAAACCAAAAATCCCTACACCACTAAGATAGAAGTTGTGAGATTTTGCTCTGTACTGTTCCTTCTCCTCAAACAAAAAAACCACCAGCATGACGTTGTGGAATGTACGTGTAAGTTCTTTGTTTTATTTTGGTAGTCTTGATTTCTTCATTCATCCTCCTGTTGTTTATTCATCCTCAATCTTGTGTTATTCAACAGCATACGTAGGCAATCTGCTTCCCCAGGCAGTGGAATCAGACTGTTAGATTTTAGTAGATACATTAACTTGTTTGGGATCAGCATGCCTAGCAGGATCTGATCCTGCAGTCCTCATGCTGGCAAAACACCCAGTGAAGTCAATAGGAGTTTTGCCTGCAGGAAGAGAGGAGCAGAATATAAAAACTGGAAAAATTATTAAGCAGGACTAGTGGGTTTCTGTCACTTCCTCATTCTGGTGGATTTCTCACCTTCCAGTTACGCTTTGGATATGGTATCATCTACTCTAGTGCACTGCCATTTGCAAAGGTACAATGACACCACATGCCTTCTTTTTTTTTTTTTAAGTCTGTGAGTAGATTAGCAAGTGCTTCTTTTAATTTTGGACAGAAGTAAATTGTGAGAATGAAAATGTGACTGCTTTCATGTTGCACACGAATTTATTAACAGCTACAGCACACAATCGCATTTGGCTTTGATAATACAAATAATAGATTCCAGCCCTTTATTACTGACAACAATGTAAATAATTAAAGAAAGAGCTCAGACTTTCCCTGTGCCTTTGTCTTTCTACTCTCAGTACAGTGAAGGTTACGCAAGCAGCTGTGAATCCATAAAGCAACTTAAAGCAACCCTGCCCATCAGCTTTCCCCAAGCCATATTAAAGCCACAATAATGCAACGGCTACATCACACTAAGCTTTATTGGCTCAGCAAAAGAAACTAAGGAACTTCATTGGAGACCAGATTAGGCTAGTTACAAAATGGAGAGATTCTTTTGCTCTCTGACCCCATTATCTTTTCCATAGTATCTTGGTCAGCTTTCTTACACATAGCCATGGATTCTGTGGAGACCTGTAAATTGCTTTTTTGGCTGCCAAATTGCAGTAAACCCTCTATTTTTATGTTTTAAAAGAGCTTAAAACTGTCCATCCTCTTTGGATGTGTCTTTAAAATTGGCCAGTGCTGGGAGGATTTTATATATATCCAAAGGCTTAAAAGAAGATGTTGCTTCTACTGAGCTGCTAGTTTTATGGTCAACAAATATGAAAAGCCCAGTGGGGATAAAAGGAACTTAACCAGTTCTATCTAATACATATAAATCTACCTAAGAGCTCAGTGCACTAGCAGTACTCAATGTGCTACGTTTAGCTCAGTCTAAAGATGCAGAAAATGGGTCTTTTGCACACATGCCACATGTTCCCTTTCAACGCCAAGTTAATATGAATTAGAAGACTCTGAGATGAGTAAACAAGGTCAGTCTGGGTTCGGCCAAGTTGGATCAACATAAAGTAATTGTCAGGTTTTTCTGTCGGCAACGAGCATTTGTTTTGGCTCAGCATTCCCCAAACTATACATTATAAAATGTTTGTAAGGAACCTGTTGCCAGACACTTTGCTTATTCTCCTTGTTTTGCAAACCCAGACACTTTCCATTAATTACATGTATAACTTTTGTGACAAAGCCAAGTTATTTTTTTCAAAAAAATTGTTGAACAATCAAGCTAATTTAATGTTTAATAATCTCATTTAATCTAGAGGCACTTTGATTAGAATCAGGGGCGGCTCTAGGTATTTTGCCGCCCCAAGCATGGCAGGCAGGCTGCCTTCGGTGGCTTGCCTGCGGGAGGTCCCCAGTCCCGCGGATTCGGCAGCATGCCTGCGGGAGGTCCGCCGAAGCTGCAGGACCAGCGGACCCTCCGCAGGCATGCCGCCGAAGGCAAGCTGCCTGCCGCCCTCGCGGCGACCGGCAGAGCGCCCCCCCGTGGCTTGCCACCCCAGGCATGTGCTTGGTGCCTGGAGCTGCCCCTGATTAGAATCAAAATAACATAACAGCATAATAACAAAGAGTGTATTTCCTTTGCAACAAATAAATCACTAGTACTAATAGTTGATTGTATATCTTCAAAGAGCTTTGCACACATTAATTAATCCACCAACATTTCTTGAAGTCAATGACTATTATTACCTCAATTTTACAGACACAAAAACTGATTTGCCCAAGGTCATATATATTTATCCTATCCAGCATTTTTGGTGCATCAGAAACTCCCACTGACTTCAGTGGAGTTTTTGAATATTCAAAGAATGAGGCCTATAGTGACAGAGACAGGATTAGAAGTCAGGAGTTCCTGGTTTCTAGTCTGATGATCAGTCTAGTACACCATGCTGCATCTTCTCAGTAGCCTTCAAAAAAGCTTGGCTTAGAACAACAAACTTCAAGTATACAAATACTATATAGGTAAAGCACTATGATTATTTATGAAGTTACAGTATGTTGTGTATAATGTTGTTTGGACATATATATTTATAGTACTCTTCTCACCTCTGATGTTATCTGGTTAAAATATGATCATATAGAGCATTGTTGCAACCACTGTTATATATTTGTAACAAATCTTATATAAAATGTGGCATATAAAACGTCTATGAAAAGGTTTATGATTTGCTGGTTAGGATTATGCTATTTGTATGCATGTATCGTTTTTGTATTTAAAGTTATGAATATTGACTCTATACCTGGATTTCAAATGTTTGCTCCTGGGGTAACGCACACGAGGTAGTTAGCCAGCACATCTTGGAGGGTCTAGTCTAATTGACCAGCAAAGAGTTCTGTGGCACCTTATAGACTAACCAGGGGCGGCTCCAGGCCCCAGCACACCAAGCCCGTGCTTGGGGCGGCATGCCGCGGGGGGCGCTCTGCCGGTCGCCGGGAGGGTGGCAGGCAGGGTGCCTGCGGAGGGTCCACCGGAGCCGCGGGACCAGAGGACCCTCCGCAGGCACGCCTGCGGGAGGTCCAACAGAGCCGTGGGACCGGCGAGCGGCAGAGCGCCCCCCGCGGCATGACGCCGTGCTTGGGGCGGCGAAATGTCTAGAGCCGCCCCTGAGACTAACAAACGTATTGGAGCATGAGCTTTCGTGGCACTACATGTATCCAACGAAGTGGGTATTCACCCACGAAAGCTCATGCTCCAATACGTCTGTTAGTCTATAAGGTGCCACAGAACTCTTTGCTGCTTTTACAGATCCAGACTAACATGGCTACCCCTCTGATATTATTCTAATTGAGTGGCCCATCAAAAAGGCTCTTAACTCACAATTGACCATGGGAGACGCCCATCTGCACTGGGTGAACTGTCCTATAAACGTGCTGTCTGGAATATAGGTAATGGCTTCCTGCAATAACTGAGCGAAATGAGGCATGAACATGTGACTTGCCCATGTGACTCCAAACACTATCTGGTCACTTGTGATTCTCCACTAGCTGTGCTGAGGGTTTTGTTTTGAAACAGTGGGTGTCCTGCCACATGGCAGAAGAGACAAAAGGCCCTGGAAACCCCTCCATTTTGCCTCTATCCTGCTCCAGCCTCTTTCTTGCCCAAGCATCTGGACTTGCACTAATGGGAGCATTCTAACCAAGGGACTGAGGTCCTTCCAATGATTTGGAAGCAACCAGAGACTTATCAAGCCAGCAGTTTATTCCATCACTGCTACAAGCCTGAACCAAGAACTTTGCAATTACTGTAAGTATCTGATTCCTTTAACCCAGGGGTAGGTAACCTATGGCACGTGTGCCAAAGATGGCACGCGAGCTGATTTTCAGCGGCACTCGCACTGCCCGGGTCCTGGCCACTGGTCTGGGGGTGGGGCTCTGCATTTTAATTTAATTTTAAATGAAGCTTCTTAAACATGTAAAAAACCTTACATACAACAATAGTTTAGTTATATATTACAGACTTATAGAAAGAGACCTTCTAAAAACATTAACATGTATTACTGGCACGCAAAACCTTAAATTAGAGGGAATAAATGAAGACTCGGCACAGCACTTCTGAAAGGTTGCTGACCCCTGCTTTAACCAATTTTAACTCTCACCTTTCTTTCTTTTTATGATTAAACCTTTAGATTTTAGATACTAAAGGATTGGCATCAGCGTGATTTTTGGGTAAAATCTAAGTTATATATTGACCTGGGTGTGTGGTTGGCCCTTTGGGATCAGAAGAACCTTTTAGTTAAGGAGACTGGTTGTAAAGAACCACTCACCTTTAAATCCAGTGTTTTTGGTGGTTATACAAGGACTGGAATGCCCAAGGAAATTGCTTTTATGACTTCTTGTTAGCCAATGTGGTGAAACAGAAGTTTACTTTTGATGCTGGTTTGGTATATCCTAGGAAAGATTAGCCACCAGACTTGGGGTGTATCTGCCCTATTTCTCAGCAGTTAGTCTTGAGTTTGGCATTCTTAGCTGTGACAGTCCCGATATTTGGGGCTTTTTTTTATATGGGATCCTATTAGCCCCCTCCCACCTGTCCTGATTTTTCACATTTACTATCTGGTCACCCTAGTTGTGATCCACAGAGGCACGGTTACAACCTCCTCTTAATATTATTTGCAAACCAGCTGCTTCATTGTTAAACAGGCCTTTCGAAAAAACAGGTGATTGTGAAATGGTCAAACAAACAAACCCCCCCCCCGCCTAATATTAAAGAGAAGATGGTGCAGCCATAGCATAACATTTCCTGGACTTTGATTGGGTGTTACAAACTCAACTTAGTTAAACACTTGTTTCCTGTACTTAATATACAATCTGACGGAATAGTAGAAATATGTACATTTTAAAGCACATAAGTAACATTTAGAAAACCTTTGATAATGCAAAAAGTGTGTACTGTATATGTTACTTTATGCCTTAAAAATCCACTGGTATTAAAACAATATGCAGCTTATTAGAAAACAGGAACAGTTTGAACAATTTTCAGGGGGAAAAAAACAAAACACAGTCCACAATAATGGAGGAGGATGCAGACTTTACCCGGTGTGCAAGACCATGGAAATTGTCTCTACAGCTCACCAGCTGATTGAGCCAGAAATACGCTGGCCTGCAGAAGTCAATATTTTTCTTTTACATAGTGTTAACTTATTTGATCCTCTCCGTGACTTATCCTGCTCCTACGGACAACAAGGTTAGTGCCTTTCAGAAATGTTTTCATTATTTATATGCATCTACAGAGTAATTCTGATAAAAAAATTTCTCTCTCTCTCTCTCTCTCACACACACACACACACACACACACACACACACACACGCGCGCGCGCCAAAAGAGAGAGAATAGTTTGGCTACAAAATATGTGACATCTAGGAAAGAACAGGTGATTGTGAAATGGTCAAACAAACAACCCCTCCCAACAGCATCAACAACAACACAAAATACCAACAACCCTAATTAGAACTAGTACAATCCCCCTTCTAGCATTCACAAAATAAACTCCGCACTGGCCAATGGCCTGAGTTGTCCAGTTTCCCTTAGGATAGGGTGAGTAGGCCTGAACACAAATGCAAAAAGTGTTTGGGGAATCATCCTGGAACCTTCATTCAGATGAGTAGCGAGAGCCACTTGGCGCTCTGGGGTTACTTGCGTGAGTGAGGACTCCAGGATCAGCCTGGTTATTATTAGGACAATACCATCAATTTCAGTCCACTATACTGCTCTTTCCCTAGCTTAGCTTTGAGTTACTGACTGGACTCATTTTTCTGGCTGGGAAGTTATTCTAGCCCAGGGGTGGGCAAACTTTTTGGGGCGAGGGCCACATCTGGGTGAGGAAATTGTATGCAGGGCCGGGGCAGGGTGGGTGGAGTGCGGGATGTGGAGGAAGGGGCTCAGGACAAGGGATTGGGGCAGAGAAGGGGTGCAGAGTGTAAGAGGGGGCTCAGGGAAGGGGGTTGGGGTACAGGAGGGGTGCGGAGTGCAGGATGGGGCTCAGGGCAGGGAGTTGGGGGGTGCAGGGTGCAGCAGGGAGCTCAGGGCAGGTGGTTGGAATGCACAGGAGTGCAGAAAGGGGCTCAGGGCAGGGAGTTGGGTGCAGGAGGGGTGTGAGGTACAGGCAGAGGGGCTTAGGGCAGGAAGTTGGGGGGCGGGGAGCAGGAGGGGTTTGAGCTCCAGCCTGGTGCCGCTTACCTAAAGTGGCTCCGGGGTGGCAGTGGCGCACACCAGGGCCAGGGCAGGCTCTCTGCATGCCTGCCCTGTCCCCACGCCACTCCAGGAAGTGCTGCGGCCCCTGGGTGGGGCGGGGCAGAGGGCTCTGCGTACGCACATGGAGCCCTTTGCCTCCCGGCCCGGGGGCTGCTTCTGAGAGCAGCGCCGGGCTCGCAGCACCACCAGGGGTAATCCCGCGGGCCGGATCCAAAGCCCTGAAGGGCTGGATCCGGCCCGCGGGCCATAGTTTGCCCATCCCTGTTCTAGCCCGTGGTGGGCTCTCTGCTTTGACTCCAAATCCAAGGAGAGAGTTCACCTTGGGTCTACAGTCAGGCCCCCACCAGAAAGAGTGAACTTAGTGGCCTGTCCTACAGATGCTCACTGTTTTCCTGATCCTTTTCTTGATCCTCTGTTGTCATTCAATGGGGATTTTTGCCCTGTCAGTTGTTAAAAAAACAAAAACCCAACTAATTATTTGAGGGCTAATGTTCCATTTATGGTTTCCTGATATGAACTTGCTGTACTTTTAGGGCCTGACTGAAATCCCACTAAAGTAGATGCAAGTCTTTTTACTGACTTCAATGGGATATGGACCAGCCCGGCTTAGAGTACTCAGAAGTGGGAGAGAGCCCAAGCATATACTCGGTCAGAAAGAGACCTGTTCATCAGGCAGCACAGTGTCCATGCTCATGTTAGAAAACCAGGGGGATTCCACTCAGCTTGTGATATCGATTTTTACGAAGTCCAAACAAGTCACACAGTCAAATGCGTCTACACTTTTGTCTATATTTTTTTACAGCGATGAAACTGGGTCAACAAAGGCAAATGTAAAGCACGAAGAAAACTTTTAGAGACACAATGCTGTAGTGAGAGATGCTAACAGTATGATTTGACTCGGGAATTCCTGACTGGGGGAAAAGGCCTTAAGGAGGATCTTGATACTGAGAAGATTAAATAAAAGTGAACTGTTAAGCATAAAACTGAAAGGAAAAAAACACTGGACTCCATTTAAACATATGCATAATTTGTTATGCTTCCTGAAGAACGCTAGTACTGCTGCTATATTAAGGTGTTAAATAGTTCTTTTCTGGGCAAAGACTAACGGGACTTTAAAACATTTGGTCATTCTTGAGATTCAGCTACATGGCCCTATAAAGCAAAGGAGCTATCATAAAATTAAATCCAAGCACTAAGGCCATTGCCTTGGAACTGTGCAGGGATTTAAATAACTTTCTAGCAATTCAGGTGAGATACAGTAGTATCTAGACACTCTACCAAGCTGTGTGATGGGTTCTTTAGCAATGCAGAGACACAGGAAACTGTTCAACGTTTCAGGATGTGAGTAGCTTTAATAGAAAACTGGTGTCAAATGTAAACCCAAGTTAAATGACTCAAAAACATCAGGAATGGAGAAATGGAGCAGTCACCATTAATTGTTGTACTTTGCATGATGTCTTGCAGAGATTAAAGAAGACAGTCCCTGCCCCAAAGACCTTATAATCGAAGGGCCCAATCATGCACAAGCCTTAGTCACGTGAGTAAAATGTACCCCATACGAGTAGGGCCGTTGATTATGTGTGATTAGACCTTGTCTAAGTAAGGCTTGCAGGATCTAGTCCATATTTATAAGATTGATACTGAACACAATGTTGGCGTGTCTATGCACATGTGGACAGATTGTGTCTTGTGATCCAGTGAAGACTTCTATAGCACCGCTGCAGAGATGAATCATCCATAGGGGAGAATATTAGGAATTTTAAATTATAGGAAGCAACAATCCTCTCCACCGCAGTACTGAGCAACACCAACATATGAATGATCTTGAGAAGGTAAGAAATGAACGAGTTACTTAGAGTAATGTGCATGGCATAGTTTAAGAGACCTCGCAAAGATGACAAATCCCACTTTGCACCAGGTTTGGAGTCAGGGAAAGGCAGTAAAACTGTGATAAGGTTGATTTTTTTTTCTTGAGGGAAAGAATTTAGAAGTAAATAGGCAATGAAACAGCAAAGTCTAACTTTACCTCATTGGTGAGTGGAATACATAAACACGGAAAGACTAGCTTTAAACAGCAGGAGAAGTAGAGACAGTCAATAGCTAAACAAAAGTGATCAAGCTTATAACAGCTTTGGGCCAGTGGAAGAGGGAGAACGTTTCATGCCTGTTCCTTTGAAACTGTGGCTGGAGGCTGAGCTGACGTGGACAGCAGAAATGTCAGCTATGGGAAATCGGTTAGAATGATAACAATGCTTTGCAGTCAAATAGTGCCTCCCATCTGAGGAGCTCAATGTATTTTACAAACACAACTTCATTAAACTTAACTTCCTAGCGAGGAAGGCAAACATAATCCTCTTCTGGAGATGAGGAAACTGAGGTACAAACGGTGAGTTTTTAAAGTGACTACTGATTTTTGGAGGACCAACTGAAGAAGACGTACAGGGTGTTCAGGAAGTGCTGAGCATGTAGCCACCTTCTGAAAATCAGGCCCTTTTAAGTTGTTTCAAGTTAGGCTCACAAAAATCACTAGTGACTCTTGAAAACCTTGGCCTGAGAGACTAAGTGTCACAGAGACTGTGGCAGAGTGGGAACAGAACTTAAAACATCCCGATTCCTAGGCTTGTGTCTTTTGCAGACCTCCTTTCCTCTGTAAAAATCTTCACAGGGGAACATGTCTGATACAGATTTGACAACAGATGTGCAGGGAGAAAATCAACCTCTGGCAGTGTGCAAAGGCAAGTAAATCATCTCTGAGCCCTTGTAGCTTGTTCGCTTGTAATTTTTTAACAGACTTGAACTAGGAAAGTTTCCTGGAATCACATGGTCTCTAGGAGGCGTCAATTACTCTTTGAGCCAATATAGGAGAGATGTTGCAGGAGTTTCTTTTAAACTCAGATTAGGGTTGACTGGGTTCATGTAGTTTCAGCAGTTCCAAAGAGCCAATAGTGAGGGTCAGAAACTTTCTTTATATTTGGTAGCTCAGCAGGAGGCAATCAAAAAACTTCAGGGCAGTGGATCCGCTTGCTTAGGGTCAGCTGCATCCAGAGGGTTTTAGCAGTTTCAAGGAGCGGTTAGTGAGGGTCAGAAGTTTCCTTTATATTCACCAGCTTGGCCGGAGGTAATGAAAAACCTCAGGAAGGCAGAGCAGTTTATGCAGCTTCAGTGATTGCAAAGAGCCTCTAGTGAGGATCAGCAACTTGTGGTGACCCACCTGGGCTCGCCTGTGTTAAACTGGTCAAGTCAGCAAGCCAAGAAGCACAAGTGAAGCTGAACTCCGGATCAGCTGACACAGGAAGACCAACAAAGCTAGATGCAGGGCTGCCATATAACTATCAGGCGTAGTATTTTTCATAAGGAAAACGGTGAGCTGAAGGAAGGATAGCACATTTATACTTCTGGATTAGAGGCACGTTGGCATTGGTCCCCGTTCTGGACTGTTTAAATTGTTGTATTATGTAAATACAGCAGTGTACCCCTCCCAAATATTTACAGACAACAATCTCATGCTAAATGTTGGAGGTACAGGTTGTATTCAAATCCTTTAGATTGCTTTGAAAATCTCTGGCATGTTTGGAGCAATTACATACACACAGTTAGGACAATTTGCCAACATGTAAGTACAGTCTTTTTTAACTATTAAGAAATTACCAGAAAAGTTCTACCACACAGGAGGGTAAAAATAAAATCAGCATACTAACTGTGAAGTACCAATGTGATCTTATTCCAAAATTCAGTTCGTAGACAAGGTTTAGAAAATGAGGGCTTCCATTTAAGAATCTGACAAATGATTTTCCTAACTGGGCATTTTTAATGTAGTGTGAAGCAACAACTGTGTTCTGAAAAATATAGGAGTTGTTTTTGTAAATTACCATGAGCTTTACCAGGAATAGAACTGAAGGCATCAAGAATGCATCTGAGAAAATAAAAATTACATTTCCCCTAGAATAGTTGCCCATTTTTATTTCTTACTATACTTAGTACTTTCCGTCATGCTTGTAAATCTATCACTTAACTATCATGGTACCTCTGTTCTCATTGTTATTATTCTTTACTAGTTCCATATATGCAACATGTTCTGTACAATAAATAAAAGGCAGATTCCCTGTCCCAAAGGACTTACAATGTTAGGTAAGTTAGAAAACGAATAACAGAAGGAGGTGACAACTCAGGGAGATGTAGGGGAAAGAAATGACAAGGAAGAGGACAATATAAATGTGCAGTCCTTGGTGAAATTAATGCACATATCTAGATGACCAAATCTTTTTTATGTCAGGGATCCGACAGCTGTTTTCTTTTGTACTGATGTCCAATAGTGCTGTAAGAAAAAAATCCTATAAAAAGCAAAGGTTTCATGCTTTTGCTAGCAGCCATCATCCAAAGCACAGGTTCTTCAAATGGGTCTGGTATCCAACTTCTCAGTGTTTCAGTTTCAACCTCTACAGGCATCTGTCCAGTCTGCAGGGCCACCCGGGGGTGGGGGGAAGGGGCAGCAAGTGAGGCAATTTGCCCCGGGCCCCTGGTCTTCAGCCAGCATTTTGGCAGCGGGGGGGCCCTTCAGTGCTGCTGAAGATGCGGAGCAACTGAAGGGCCCCCCGCCGCCGAAATGCCACCAAAGACACAGAGCGACTGAAGGGCCCCCCGCCGCCGAAATGCCACCAAAGACACAGAGCGACTGAAGGGCCCCCCGCCGCCGAAATGCCACCGAAGACCCGGACCGCCGCCGGGTGAGTACAAGCACCGCAGGTCCCCCCATTGCCCCAGGCCCCTTGAATCCTCTGGGCGGTCCTGCCAGTCTGCCCTTCTAGGGGTGAGCTATTCAGTTTTCCCCTCCATTGAGATGAGATTCCCCTGCACATCATCCATTCTTTGATGCAATAGCAAGAAGAGCTCTTACAGAGAGATCCTATGGATTGCCAGATCAGGCAGCCCTAGACCCGCAGTCTAGTGATGGGCTCAGAGAACTTTGTGTTAGGGTCGCGTGCACTATTTACAACTCCTCTTTTTCACACCTTGGCTTCTGCTCGATGTCTTGTTGCTGCCAGTCCTTCTGTCTTTTGTGCCCTTCAGGCCAGGGAAATTGCATTTTTGCAAACAAAAATAGGTATTTAAATATCGTTTTGTTATAAATGCTCAGTACTCCAAAAACGCATGTATTCTTGGTACTGCCTCTGCACCCTCTCAGCACCTCTGCATCTGTATTTAATATATCAAAACATCCAATAGCTGCTGCTACTGTCCTAAGATGTTCCTCTACTAGCATCCAAACATGGGTGCTTAATGTTAGGCAGCTAAAGCTATATTTAGGCTCACATTCTGCTAAGACTTACAGTGTATCAAGTATTACATATATTACTGATTCAGGACAGCATCCCCGTTCAGCAAAGCACTTAAGGATGTGTTTGTCTTGAAGCCAATGGCACATAAGCATTGCTTAAGTGCTTTAGGATCAGGGCCTCAGAGCTGTCCCACAACTGCAGTGGGACTCCTCCCTGTGCATAAAGCTAAGCACATGTGTAAAACTTTTCAAGACCAAGGTCTTGGGGACCTAAGTGAAAGTGGCCTAATTTTCAGAGCTGCGGAAGTCACTGACTTCAGTAGCCAGTGCTCAGCACTGCGAACGCTCTAGCACTTTTACCTCAGGGTCTGAATATAGATTTAAGAGGCTAAATTAAAGTTTCATAAAAATGCTGGTATTTTATTATCTTTCCTCCTCTTGAATTTTTACAATTGCTGGGAACAAAGGCCATGCCACTGAGCAATATAATATCCTTTTTAGGATAATATTTTCTAGGAAAATGCTTATGGCTCTTCTGAAAGCCAAAAGAGCTGTCAACATAATCTAAAAATCCCAGGATGTGAGAAGACCAGCATTAAATATATATCAGTCAATTGCCTGCTTTCTCCTCTCCCCCTACTCAGCATCTTGTCATTCAGTGTTGTGGAAAGGGGAGTTTTCCTTGACTGTATAAGAAATCATAGAAATGTAGGGTTGGAAGGGATCTTGACAGGCCATTTAGTCCATCTGCCCCTGTGCTGAGACAGGACCAAGCATACCGTAGACCATCCCTGACAGGTGTTTATTTCACCTGTTCTTAAAAATCTCCAATGATGGGGACTCCACAATCTCCTTTGGAAGCCTATTCCAGTGCTTAACAATCCTTATAGATAGAAAGTTTTCCCTAATGTCTAACCTAAATGTCTCTTGCTGCAGATTAAGCCCATTACTTCTTGGCCTACATTCCATGGACATGGAGAACAATGGATTAGTCCTCTTTATTACAGCCCTTAACATATTTGAAGACCATCAAGTCCCCCCTCAATCGTCTTTTCTCAAGACTAAACATGCCCAGTTTTTTTTTTTTAAACCTTTCCTCTGTCAGGTTTTCTAAACCTTTTTTATTGCTCTCCTCTGGACTCTCTCCAGTTTTTCCACATCTTTCCTAAAGTGTGGCACCCAGAACTGGACACTACTCCAGCTGAGGCCTCATCAGTGCCAAATAGAGCAGAACAATTACCGTGCAGGTCTTACATAAAACTCTTCTGTTAACACACCCCAGAAAATTAGCCGTTTTCGCAAGTGCATCGCCCTGTTGACTCATATTCAATTTGTGACCCACTATAACCAGTGATGAGCTGCCAAATTTTTAACAACCGGTTCCCTCCTCCCACCAAAATTTTAACAACGGGTTCCCTCCTTCCCCCCCCCTCTGGGGGGGGGTCGTGCCCCATCCAACCCCTCATGTTCCTTGACACACACACGCCGAGACCCCTGACCCATCCCCCCCCTTCCCTGTCCCCTGACTGCCCCTTGCCGCCCCACCCAACCCCTCCTCTCATTCTCAATGGCCCCCCAGAACCCCTACCCCATACAACTACCCCTTCTCTCTGTCCCTGAGTGCCCCCACCACCTCATCCAACCCTGCTCTTTCCTGACTGTTCCCCGGGACCCTTGCCCCCATTCAATCCCCCTGTTCCCTGCCCTCTGACCCCCCCACCCCCTACCCTCTCTCCAACACCCCCTCCCTGCCCCCTTACCGCGCTGCCTGGACGTGGCTGGGCCGGGACAGGAGTCGCGCGGCCGGAGCCGGAGGATGCGGCGGGAGCCCAGCAGCCGGAGCCAGGTGGCAGGCCGGGTGGAGCCAGGGAGGGCTGCGGCCAGAGCTGGAGCCGGGCAGCCAGGGCCGCCGCCACGCCCAGACCCGCGCTGCCGGAGCCCGGCCCCCTGGCAAAACAGCAGGGGCGGCTGGAGCCACGGGGCCAGGCCGGGCTGGAGGTGGGGGGGCCGTGTCCAGAGCCGAGCATCCCAGTAGGTGGGGGCACGGCAGGGCCGGGGGGGGGGGGTTGCGGCCGGAGCCGGGCGGCTGGGGAGGGGTTCGGGGGGGTTCGGGGACGCGGGGCCGTGCCGCAGCCGGTGAGGGTCGGGCGGGGACCCGGGGACGGGGGGGGGGCGGTCAGGGTCGCGGCCGGGAACGCGGGGCCGGGAACGCCGGGGGGCGGGGGGCCCGGCCAGGGAGGGGGGCGGGGGGACCTGGGGAGGGTGCGGCCGGAGCCGGGCGGCCGGGGAGCGGGTCGGGGGGGGGGGGGGGTCGGGGCCGCGGGGCCGTGCCGCAGCCGGTGAGGGTCGGGCGGGGACCCGGGGACGGGGGGGGGGCGGTCAGGGTTGCGGCCGGGAATGCGGGGCCGGGAACGCGGGGGAACCGGGTGGCCGGGCAGGGTCGCGGCCGGGGAGGCGGGGACGGGCCGCGGCCGGGGACCGGCCGGGGCACACCCCCACCCCCGTTTCCTACCTCAGCGTCCTCTTCCTGGGCCGGGGAAGCCTGCTTGCTTCTCAGCCCTCCCAGGCTTCCCGCGCGAACAGCTGATTCGCGGGAAGCCGTGGGGGAGGAGAAGCAAGGAGGAGCTTCATGGCAGGAGGTGGAGGCAGAATTCGCAACGGTTTGCGCGAATCGTTTGCTAAAATTAGACGCCGGACAGAGAACTTTAGCATCCGGTTCTCTGTCCGGCGTCTAATTTTAGCAAACGGTTCGCACGAACCGTTGCGAACCGTCTGTAGCTCACCCCTGACTATAACCCCCAGATCCTTTTCTGCAGTGCTATCAGTTTTCCATTTCATTTTCCCCTTCCTAAATGTAGTACTTTGCACATGTCTGTACTGAATTCTATCTTGTTGATTTCAGGCCAATTCGCCAATGTATCAAGGTCATTTTGAATTATAATACTGTCCTCCAAACTGCTTGCAACTCCTTCCATGTTGGTACCATCTGCAAATTTTATAAGCATAGGAGTTACAGCACAAGCTGTAAAAGCTAAAATGCCTCATTGCTATACTTCTACTACATCCACTCAGCAAATCTCACCTGTTAGAACTGCTCTGTGCTGTGTGTCTGAAGTTTGAGCCAGAGGCAGGGAGGGCATCCTGAAATGTCTGTTCCTCTTGCGATGTTAGAGATAGGGCGACAAAACCTTCATCTGAAGAATCCTCTCTGTCTAAATGCCCCAAAACAGCTGTTAAAAATAATCAGGTTGTGATTTTAGACTTGATTAATCACAAAGAACAAAACACAGCGGATTAGCCTCAATTTGCTCTCATAATAAACAATTAGGATTCTTCCAAAACTTTCACGTAACACAGGAGACAAAATGTTCCCTCTTTTTCAATTTGATTTGCAATGCACAAGGGAGAGTATACAGCAGTGGTTCTCAAACTATTTACCATAGGGGGCAGCATATATCCCATCCAATACTACCTGTATGGCCCTGAGGATGTCACATGGGCCACAGCTCTGTGCTGATTGGGCTGTAAGTGGCCCACGGGCTGCAGGTTGAGAACTGCTGGCATACAGCTATTATCTACGGTGATAGTTTTCATTCAGCCCCAGGATGAGCTCAGCAACTTCTCTGACATCGAGATAATATGTCTATCCAGATAGTTATACTTTTCTGAGTCATGAGAAACTGCATATTTGTGTGATTTTCACCCTTAATTGTTCTCTGGAAAACATTTTCTAGTCTCTAACTACCTGGTATCAGGAACTCCCTAAGAGTTTACAGAGGAAGAGTTTTGTGAATAAAGAGACATGGTCCACTCTAAATTATCTGTCAAAAATCAACGGTCTAAGGGGCTGGCATAGATTGTGTTCCATGTGAGCATTTCACTGTAGCTACACTGATCAGCATTTCTGAACTGCATAATTTTTCCCTCTACATCGTTAAAAGTGATTCAAACAAAGTCATAACATGTTTTCCCTACTATTTTTGTTTCGCTTAATTTCAGTTTACAAGAGAGACAACCCAGACTTTAGGACCCTGAAAATAGATGGATTTTACCATCTTTTAGGATATCAAAAGCCTTAATTGTTTGAAAAGTACCCAAACTATCTAAAAGATGTAGAAAAATTGCATACTGTAGGTGTGACCCTTTAAAAAAAAAAGGCATAATCAAACCCTAGGCTAGCAGAGTATGGATTAAGGAAACATCCTGTTACAGATAAAGACTTTAAAAGGTTTTTCTCAAAATCATAAGACCTTTTGCTTTTTTTTCCCTTTAAATCCTGTTTTTCCCTCTTGTTCTCTACCTCCCTGAATCCTGTATTACCTAATCTGTACAATACCCATGGTAACACCATGGGCAGTGGGACGAACACAATGCTACTGCAAGCGTTACCACACTGTTGTATTTTACATTTTGGCCAGAGACCCAGAAGTGCTCACCAGCTTAGGAGGGCAAAGTCACTTGGGTTTCTGATCCTTCAGTTTCTAAAGGGCTAACTCCCCAAGATGTATTACTTTTCACGCTGTTCATGTGTGAGACGAAAATGTCGTGAACGAGATGAACAAGAGTAAACTAGCTTATTGACTGTACCCATAACTAGAATGCTCTGGCTGCACTGCTTTCACACATCCACACACACAGAATCATGCAGGCAGGGAACCATTAAACGGAATTAGCTTAGTAAGGGGCCACATGCCTCGATGCATGCGCACAACAGTTCCTCTATTAAAGAAGAGACGTCGATCCCACTCTAAGTTTCTGTCCATCTGTCTGGGATAAAAACTCCAAAGAGAAGCAGTGAAAGCGGGAGAGTGAGCGTGTTTCTATGGAGGCAACATCCTATATCTGGAAAATTCAAATTCCTGGTAAGTAAACCAGAATTTCTTCTGCCTAAATCTGTCTCCAGAGAGCCCCATTTGGCAAAACTAATGAGTAGTAACCACTTAAGAGAAAGAGAGGGGCTGAGATGAAGTTAACTAAAAAGGGACTGCAGAGAGCTCCAGGTAGTGGCCTAAACATGCAATAATAGAATTTTGCTTAGGCAGGTCTCAGAAGCCACCCTAATTTCAGTGGACTAAGCTGTAAGACCCTTTGGTAATGAACTGTATTGCTCAGAGCTGTTTTCAAAGCACTGTGCTATCCATTTTCAATGTATTTGGCCTGGAAGAGATTCTGTTTTTCAGCTCTGAAGCAGAGATGCGCTACCACCATTCCTGTTCTCACAATATAAAAAATTAAGAGACTTGTCTAAATTGGTTTAATTTATACTTTCTTGTTATGCCAAGCTGCAATACATGTGTCACACCTACTTAGCCTTCCAGAGGTCTGGTCTACACTAGAATTTTACATTGGTATAGCCATGAAAAATCCACTTCCCTGAGACGTAACTACACCACCCTAACCCCCAGTGTAGACAGCATTAGGTTGATGGGAGAATTCTTCCATCAACCTAGCTCCTGCCTCTTGGGGAGGAGGAATACTTATGTTGATGGGAGAACCCCATCTGTTGGCATAGGTAGTGTCTACACTGAAGTGCTGCTGAGGTGAAGCTGCACTTCCGTAGTGTTTTAAGTGTGGACAAGTCCTTAGAGTCACACCCACTTACCAATCTGTAACTTTCCCTGCCTCCTCGTGCATATCGCTTCCGAATTAGGCCCAGACTCCAAGGGTATGACTACGCTGCAATGTAAGCTCAGGATTCATACTCGGCTTAAGCCTAACCCCCTTCCATCTACACACAAATCATGCTAACCGTCCCAGGACCTGAACCAAGGCGGGCCGTGGGGTTAAAGCCTGATTGATGCACCATTGATGCAGCCCCTTTTGACTTGTGCTTTGGCAGTCTGCCAAAAAGTATTCCACAATCTCTCGAGCTGACTTTCTTTGTCCTCTGGACAGTCAAGTTTGGAGGACAGTCAAGTTTTCCCACCACGAACAAAGGGCTAGAGCAGCCATTTTGGGAGGGTGCTAGGAAGTCTGAGATAGGGTGGTTGGACTCCAGCCCGCACAGTTCAGTGTAGATGCTGGAGCACCAGTTTGGGACCCAGGGTTCAATAATTCCTAACCTGGGGTTACAAATGAGTGTAGATGCTCAAGCCCAGGTTAACACACTCAGGGTGTGCTAACTTGAGTTCTACTAACCCTGGGCTTTCAGTCCATTGTGGGCATACTCATCAAGTAACCATGTATTAGACGCTAAAGGAGTCTCAATTGGTTTAACTCACATAGAGGTACACCAGAAAAGACGTGTATCGCTACAAAAGCAATTAATAGGAAGACTGTGATCCTGGGCACCCCTGTATTCACAACCTACACATTACTGCAATAATATTTGTACAAAATATGATATGGGAGGTATATGAAAGCTACTAACATGAGAGTTAGTAGTAGTGTTGTATAATATAGATCCAGGGTCAGTAACCTTTCAGAAGTGGTGTGCCGAGTCTTCATTTATTCACTTTAATTTAAGGTGTCGCGTGCCAATAATACAGTTTAAACCTTTTTAGAAGGTCTCTTTCTAGAAGTCTATAATATATAACTAAACTATTGTTGTATGTAAAGTAAATAAGGTTTCAGAATGTTTAAGAAGCTTCATTTAAAATTAAATTAAAATGCAGAGCCCCCCAGACTGGTGGCCAGGACCTGGGCAGTGTGAGTGCCACTGAAAATCAGCTCGTGTGCCACCTTTGGCACCCGTAATGTAGGTTGCCTACCCCTGATATAGATGTTAATGTTATACAGTATGTAAAGCTATGAATTCCCTCCGTATGATGTTACTAGAACAGGTTTAAGACCAGACAGCCTAGCCTAGGTAAAGGTAATAAACAGATCTGGCCTACACAAAGGAATGTGGGTTTAAGCTCAGTTTACGCATTAGCAGTAAACAAAGTCATTGAGCTAAAGCCGCAGGGGGTTATCCTGATCCTGAGCTGGAGAGACAGAGCATTAACATGGTTCCTGCACTCCAGAGAGAGACAGAAGACTGAATTCCCAGGAGGCGTTCCTAACTTGTAAGACAGACATCCCGAATATAAGGGACAGAGAGACACTCAATTCTTATCCTTCACTTTAGAAGACAAAGAAACCAAGCCAGCTGATCTGTGAAATGGATCCCAGCCAGACCAGCCAAAAAAAGGCTGGAAAGGAGACTAGGGGTGAACAAAACCATCTTGAACAAAGACTGTCTCTTGCTAGATGAAGTTTTAGACTTTTAGATATGTGTTTTCACTTCTATTTGCTTGTAACCATCCCTACCTTTTATCTTTTACTTGGTATCACTTAATCCACACTCTTTCGGTGGTAAACTTGTTTTGCTGTCATTACAACTCATCAGTGATGGGTATGTCCAGTAAAGTGTGCTTCCAGACAGCTAACGGGTTGGAGAGTTTTTCTGCCTCCGTAAAGACAGCAAACTGAACATTTCTCTGGGCGGGTCCAGTGAGAGGGACTGGTCCCTTCAATAGGATGATTTGGGGATGAATTCGGGCCTGGAAGGGTACCAAGGTCAGCCCGCATGGAGTAATTTGGCTGGGCAAAGCCAGGGTAAAGTTTATGGGCTGCTGGAAGGCTGTTGGGGGTGTCACAGCTTTGGACCAAAGCTGAACAGCCACAAGACACCCAGTGTTACAAAGCAGACTATGACCAAACCCCCTTACTAGCCTGGGTGAACCCCAAAACTTCTCAGTTGATCCTTTACATTGTTTCAACATAGTTAACGTTTGTCCTATGCAGGGGATTGAACTGTGCTGTAACAAGGAGGCATAAGTGGGTCACATGCAAATAAAAATGTGTTGTGACTAGGTCAGGGGACAGTGGTGCTGTAACCAAGTCTGCTAACCTGGATATTTTTGTAGTGTAGGCAAGCCCTTAGTTAGACCAGCTTACAGATCATTAAATGGGTGTGACTAGGTCTAATGGAGTCTAACTGAGAGTAAGGGAATCTACCATCTACCAATTTACACAACCCCTCTGAATTTGGCCCTATAAGTTCTGGGGAACTGGCTTGCCCTTAGGAATGCTAATGAGTTTTGGCACTTTCACATCTATGTAACAACTTAAATCCAAGCCAGGCTCTGTGTCCAGAAGTTAATTATATCTGATGGTTATTCAGTGCTTAATGTGAAATGAATTAATAATTTCAGTCTAGTTCCTAGTGATGAAAGGCCACAGTATCATTACCATAATCACAAAACCAGCATCACACGTTGCACTAAGTTGTATCCTTGCTGGTAGTATAGAGCAGAGGCCAAAGACTTGAATGGGTCTATGCTATGTTTCTTATCTCTAAAGGTGGTCCCTTCAGAACACGCTTGATAAATACTAACAGGGAGTAAGGGAAAGCTTGTACCTGTTCTCTCTTGTCTGTGGATAAATATTGTCATTCTGGCACTTTTCATGATCACTAAATTCATTAAAAAATTTTTAAAATACCCACCAAAGTCCATTCACATGTAATGTGTAGATATTATTTTATCAGGCCATACACAAGTTGATCCCTACATCTTTTTTTTACTTTTAGGACAGAGAGGGAATTCCTTAAGGCAAAACTAAAACACCATGAACACGACAAGTGCCCCAAAGGCTCACTAGAAGTACTAGTGGCTTCTTTCACTATAGGTGGAACGAAGGAAGGAAGAATGACCTTTGTATATTTTGGAGGCAGTGGAGCAGGAGAAAAAATGATGGTCCATACCGTCCCAATGCTATTCCTGATAAGAGGACCTAGTGCTACAGTATGACAGGCTATATTCAGGAGAAGGCGAACAGCAGCTCAAAACCATGAGAATCAATTGCTATAAGATCTTTGGAATGAAGAAATACAAACTTTCACTATGGATCCTTGGATTCCTGTTTCCCGTGGGCACAGATTTACTTTTAATATATTGAAGCATTTTTCCTTAGATATTCTTAAAAAATTACTTTTCCCTACATCTAATTTAAAGAACTGAGATCTGGCCAACATGGGACTAATACAGTAGAGATGGGCTGGTTCATATCTGGATTAAGTTTAGGGTAGGGCTCAGGGCTAAATCAGGACTTGGTCTGGTGGTACTGGAAGGCTCACAAGGTGTTCACATAAGATTTCAGCCCTAGATGATGACAACTTTTCAAGATAATGTGTAGTCTTGATTATAGCAGAACCACAAAAATAGGCCTGTTCCAGGTTTGGATCTTGGACTCTGCAGTTTGCTGAGTTCAGATCTGGGGATTTGAATTCGAATTTGCACAACATTTGAAAGAATGCAGAAATCAGTTTCCAGCTTTGCCTCTTCTCTTTGAGAGCATGAAAGATTTCATTTTTAAAGGATTTTTAAAGCATTTTTAAATGCTATGATGTTAATTTATATCTTGCTAAATGTCTGAAGATCACATTTGTCTAGATAACAGTTAGGATAATATTGTATGATGATAACGTACTCTTAGATTAAAGCAATGTGCTCAAGGAATCCATATGTATGATTATGGCCTCCTAAAATTTGCTGGCAGCTGTGATTGTAACATCTAGCACCTGGCTGGAAGAGCCAAAGATAGTTCTGTATTAGCCCCCTTGACAGGTTTTCATATTATCCAGCCAGAAAGGTATTCTGAGAAGACTTCATGCAATAGTGATGGAACTCACACTCCTTCCCTGGTGATGATATTATGCATTATTACTTAAATGCACCTATTCGCTATGGGCTCTGTGCCTGCAAATAAAAAAAAATATTCCATTCTCAAGTCTCCTCAACAGGACTTTCAGGGATAAAATACATCTCAAGACATGCAATCACATGGCAGAATGAAAATCTTATTTTAATATTGTTTGCAAAATTGACAGATCTACTTAACAGAAGCCATTAAAATATTTACAAAGTAGCAGCTGCTCTTGTAAAAATCCACCTTTTTTTTTTTTTTGGCATGAAAAATAAACTAGTTGATAAGTGCAAGATAAGCCATTTGACTTCGTCTTTGTGTGCGCTGCATGGTATGCACAGCCAATTCTGTACAATCTGATGTTTACAGAGCAATCGTAATGTACGACCTCCTTAGGCAACAGGGACACAAGAAGCCTTTAAAACGCTGAAGCAAGCATTTAATCAGAACTCTTCATGCTGATCTTTGAAAAATTCAATAAGTTCAAAAAAATGTAACTCCTTCTAAAGATAAAATATCAGTTTTTTGCTTCAGGAGTTGCAAATATATACCAATGAACTCCCAGTGAACCAGACAGACTTCAGCCACTGCTATTTAAGAGAGTAAGCCATATGTTGCTCAGAAAGAAACAATGCAAGCACTCAAATGATATAAGTACTTAGGCCAATTGAATGTTACTGTGGTATAATAGCTCAACTAGTCAAAACATATCCCCTTCTTTTGGTACATTTAACCAAATTATCTTTTCACCGGGCTAGCTAGTTTGATGTGAATTATACATTTCTTTATTTCACATGCTTGTTTCATATTGAAATCAAGGTTTTTACATACTGTCCTAAAAAGATAAAGGAGATAGTTACATGCATGTAATTACCGCAGAAGTGTGAGTAATACTGAGTATGACCATATATGTGTTACACAGCCGTTCCACCTTGAGTCTATTGTTGTTCTGCTCTTAGATGATGTGAGGATTTGCATAGAATCCATGGGTGACATTCTGGCCCCACTGAAGTTAAAGGGAGTTTTGCCACTGACTTCACTGGAGCCAGGATTTCACCCTGTATGTGTGTGGTGTTTTGTTTTGTTAATTAATCACACACGTTTAGAAGGTGCTCATCACCAGAGCATCTTAAAGCTAAGTTCAATTAAAAATACAATATAGGCTGAAAAGAGAGCGCATCTACTTGGCTACCCTAGAACCTTGCTAACGTAAAAGCTGTTTCCCCAGGGTCGGCCCAGGACGTACCAATAGCACAGAAAAGCCAGACCGAAGAGGCGGGTCCTACAATGTGCTCCAAATATGACAAGATCAGGCTCTGATGCATTGCCAGCTGGAGCAGCTTTGGCAGGCAGGGATCTGCCATTGCAATGCCCTCCCCTGCAGGCATGTTGACTCCAATCTTATAAGCAGTCTCCTGGCAATAAAAAGGCCTGCAGTTTCAGCTTTACGTTTGATAAGTCTTCTGAAGCATGTGATCACCTAATTAGCTTGAGCGCAAGCAGATATACATCTCTATATAGTGGTAACACATGCGATAAGCGGTCCTGTCATGGTATACCATGATCAACATAATACCATTCTTGTTTAGTAATTATAGCAGGGGATAGGCTGGCAGGGCTTCTGGGTTTTATAGCTAACTCCTCTATCGACTAGACCCATTTTCTTACTCATAAATGGTATTTCTTTGGGGGACAAGGTTAATCTGTAACTTGATGGGCTATAACTAGCAGTCCCACAAAACTATCAGGGAAGGACAAACTATTGAGCATGGAGGATAGAACTGTTTGGCCAAAGGCTGGATCAGCAGAGGTGGCAGTGCGCACTCTATAGCAGAGGTGGGCAAACTATGGTCTGTGGGCCACATCCGGCCCGCGGGACCCGCCTGTCCGGCCCCTGAGCTTCTGGCCCGGGAGGCTTGCCCCCGGCTCCTCCCCTGCTGTTGCCGCTCCCCCACAGCCTCACCTCACTGCACCGCCAGCACCATGCTCTGGGCAGCGAGCTCCTGTTGGGCAGCGCAGCTGCAGAGCCGCAGCCTAACCTGGTGCTCTGTGCTGCGTGGTGGCGTGGCTGGCTCCTGCTGGGCGGCACGGCTGTAGTGCTGCCAGCCAGCAGTGCTCCAGGCTATTGATTGCTATTCTAGGGAAGCATTACCTTTCTCAGGGTATGTCTACACTTACGGGGGATCGACGCTGCAGCAATCGATGCACTGGGGGTCAATTTAGTGGGTCTAGTGACTCCCCCTTGACTTTGGTACTCCACCGGAATGAGAAGTGTAAGGTAAGTCAATGGGAGAGTTTCTCCTGTTGACCCAGTCCAATGTAGATACCACAGTAAGTTGACCTAACTTACATAGCTGAAGTTGTGTAACTTAGGCCGACTTACCCCCGTAATGTAGACCAGGCCTCAGCCAAGGGGCAGAATTGCTTTCAGCACTGTGAGTCCTGAAACCAAACAGTTATCCATGCAAAGGTGGAAAGCTGATATTGCTGCCAGGTGAACCTTGATAGAGGAAACTGCTAAGCCTTGTTCTTACACCACAGCTATGTTTTACCTCAACAGGCAGGGAGGAGCTCACTTATCTCTCCTTTTTTAGGAAACCGTGCAGTTTCAGGTGCAGCAGATAGTCAAGTATGTGTTGGATGGGTGAATGCATCAGCGAGACTCTGGTTTGACCAGCACAGAGAGCCACTTCCACTTTGACAAGCAGGGGGCCCTGATAGTGGGCTTTCTGCTACGTAGGAAGAACCTACGAATGGCCAGACTGGGTCAGACCAATGGTCCATCTAGCCCAGTATCCTGTCTTCTTACAGTGGCCAATGCCAGGTGCTTCAGAGGAAATGGACAGAACTGGGCAATCATCAAGTGATCCCTCTCCTGTTGGCCAGTCCGGCTTCCGGCAGTCCATGGCTAGGGACAACCAAAGCATGGGGTTGCATCCCTGACCATCTTGGCTAATATCCATTAATGCACCTATCTTCCATGAACTGATCTAATTATTTTTTGTACCCCGTTATAGTTTTGGCGTTCACAATATCCCCTGACAATGAGTCCCACAGGTTGATTCTGTGTCGTGTGAAAACTTGGTGAACTTGCTCTAAGCAAGCCTGTTTTTTGAGATTTAGTTATGGATCTTCCAGGCTGTTAGGTGAAAGGATTGTAGGTTTGGGTGGAGCAGCCAGCCGTGGTCTTAGGAGATCAGGCCTGAGTGTAGTGGGAGTGAGAATGGAGATGCTACCGAGAGGTCCAGTAGAGAATATAATTTATATATAATTTAAGTGCGGGCCCGCTTGATTTTTAGTAGCACTCTGTGTAGGAGAGGAATGGGGGGAAAGCATAGTTAAGCTTTTCTTTCCAGGGTAGCAGGAAGGCATCTGTGATTGAGCCTGGACTGTGGTTTTTCAGGGAACAGAACTGATAACATTTTCTGTTGGACTTGTTTGCAAATAGATCTATTTGGGGAGTCTGTCCACTGCTGGAAAATACATCTGGCTACATCTGGGCAAAGAGACCTCTCGCCGTGACTCAAAAATGACCTGCTCAGGTGGTCTGTTAGCTCATTCTGCACCCCCGGAAGGCAAGAGACCTTGAGGTTAACTGAATTGCTTCCTGAAAAAGGAGGATAGGCAAGCTCTTCCCTCCCTGTTGAGGTAAAACATAGTTGTGGTGCTGTCTGTAAGAACAAAAAGGTTTCTCCCCCCAATATGAGGTAGGAAAGCCTGACAGACAAGATGGATCACCCTCAGTTCTCTGACATTGATATGAGGAGAGAGCTCCCACGATGACCAAAGACCCTGAGTTAGGAGGGGCCCCAGGTCTGAGATCTGAGTCACTGACAGTTGAGGGTGATGAAGGAAATGCCCACACAAACATTGGGAGGATCCAACCACCAGTTCAGGGAAATTAGAACTTGTCCAGGTACAAAGAGCACAGCATCCAAATGAAGATGGCTGGGCGAATACACTGAGGTCAGCCATGTCTGGAGGAGTATGAGGTGCAGCCTCACATGTTGTACTACATATGTGCATGAGGCGATGTTGCCTACGAACCTCATAAAGTTTCGGGCTGTTGTAATGGGTGAAACTTGAGGACAAATTGAAGAAAGTCCAGAGAAGAGCAACAAAAATGATTAAAGGTGTAGAAAACAGGACCTATGAGGGAAGATTGAAAAAATTGGGTTTGTTTAGTTTGGAGAAGAGAAGACTGAGAGGAGACATGATAATAGTTTTCAAGTACAAGAAGGAGGGAGAAACATTATTCTCCTTAACTTCTGAGGATAGGACAAGAAGCAATGGGCTTAAATTGCAGAAAGGGTGAGTTAGGTTGGACATTAGGAAAATCTTCCTAACTGTCAGGTGGTTAAGCACTGAAATAAATTGCCCAGGGGAGTTGTAGGATCTCCATTATTTGAGATCTTTAAGAGCAGGTTACACAAACACCTGTCGGGGATGGTCAATAATACTTAGTCCAGCCATGAGTGCAGCGGAGTGGACTAGATGACCTCTCGATGATCCTTCCAGTCCTATGTTTCTGTGTCACTAGAGAACAGATAGATTGGAATCTTGACTCTGAGAGGAATGCTCTGACCTGGCTAGAGTTGAGCACCGCCTCTACAAACTGTCCTCTGTACCAAACAAAAAGTAGACTTGTCTGCATTGACCAATAGGCCTAGGGCCTTGAATGCTGAGTGAATGAGTTGAACGCTGGATATAACCTGGGCTTTGGACCAGCTCTTGACTAGCCTGTCATTGAGATAAGGGTAGACTTGCACTCTTAGTCTCCTCAGAAATGCTGCTACCACAGCCATACATTTCATGAACACTTGAGGAGTTGCAGAGAAGCCAAATGGAAGCACTGTGAACTGGTAATGTGCCAGCTTAACTATGAACCTGAGGAATTTTCTGTGCCCTTGGGGTATTGGCATATGAAAGTAGGTAACTCTTAAATTGAGGGCGATGTACCAGTCTCCAAGTCCAGAGAAGGAATGGTGGATGCCAGAGTGACCATGCAGAACTTTATCATTTGAGACAGTTGTTGGGCTGTCTCAGGTCTAGGACAAGTCTGAAACCTCCCTTTGCTTTTGAGATTAGGAAATAACAGGAGTAGAAACCCTTCCCTTTTAAATTCTGTGGAACGTCCTCTATGGCTCCCAAAGGAAGGAGAGATTGAATCTGTTGACTCAGAAGTTCTTAGTGAGAGGGGTCCCTGAAGAAGGACGGGGAGGGAAGATGGAAAGGATGGAAAGAGGTTGTATCCCACTTTTCAGTACTCAACAGCCAACATAGGGGCTTTAAGACCAATGACCAACGCACCGGGAGTTGAATAAATCCCTCAGATGGGGTAAATAAACCTAACTAGCTAAATACTAATAACTTTAATAACACTAAACCATTTACAATAAAATACAGGCAAACACAGTCCATGGAAAGTACTTGCAAAAGCAAGAAGAGCAGTTCCAGCGACCATCATGGGCTGTAAGAAGGAACTGAGGGGGCTCGGAGTTGGCTGCGCCCTTTATACCAATACCAGCAGCATGCGATAGCAGAGGCAGTCGAGCTGCCCCAGCGGGTACCACCGAGGGAAAAAATTCTGGTGACTGCACACAGGGTGTGTGCACACCAAGAGAGGAATGCACATGTGCAATCAGTCGAAGGTGAAACACAATTTCCTGGAGCTGATGAAAACAGGAAGGGTATGTGTAGAAAAATAAAGGAATAGCTTGCAGCATCACAAATGTTGGCCCTCAACAATTATTGCCAGCTTGGAGACCTATCAAGCTAATTAAATGGTCACCAGAAAACTAACCTTAAGGGGTAAATGCTTTTCACTGAATGCTTTGTATTCAAAGAGCAGACCTACAGAGCTTGCAACAGTAGATTCAGCCTTCAGGCAGGAAGAATCAATCTGAAGGAAAGATTTATTCTAAAAAGAGCTCTAAGGGAATTTTTGGAAAAGGAATAATTGTACTATGGACTCAATGCTAAGGGGAAATTTGTTAGACCTAATGAATTGACTGTGGCACCAGAAAGCTCCTAGACCTCAGAAGAGCGAAGCAGAAGGGATTTACATGCTATGGATAGATGGCTGAGAACCACATCCGCCCGCTACAACTCTGTGGAGGAGTCCAGAAACATGTGAAGGAGAATCTTGGGCTACAGGCCTGAGAAGATGTCCTCTGATAGGCCAGAGGGTCCTGGAAAAAAGCCTGGGAAAACTGGATGTTCACTGGAAAAGTGAAGAAATCCTAGACAAGAAACTTCTGCCTCAATAGCAGAGAGACAAGGACCACTGGAAGAAGACTGCCTTCCACAAGAAAGATTGAGTTCTGGGCTTCAGATGACTTGCTCTTCCTACAAGATGGGATGAGGACAGTAAGGTTCTTCTCTGCTCCTTGAAACAGCATGCTGTATTCAAAGCATTGCCTGGGACACTTGGTATCCCCTTTGCCAGTACAGGTAGGCAACCACCTTTGAACTGTGACCCAATTAGAACGGCCGGGCCTCTCTGATGACAGTCCCCAGAATGCAAACAAGGCTTTCTCATAGCTTGTAGCACAACAACATATGTATCTAATTTTGTCTTGAAATGGGACAATTTCCGTTAGCCGTTTTGCCCCCCATATGCCATCTACCTTCAATACTACCCCTCAGAGATTGGTTAGTGAAACTGCTTAACAGACTGGACTCCTAAAGTTGCCACAAGAGGGAAACTTTGATGTGCAGTTGGATACGTATTAGTCTCGCCAATCCTGGGACTGATTAATTCCAGTTCAGAAGAAACAGGTGCAGGGTGGAAAACCAGAAGTCAGTGCAGGGAACCACCTGGAGATAGGAGACAAGCAATTGGAGTAGGTGCATTTTTTGGTGAAGAGAGGAAGGACCTGGAACTCCTAGACTCCTGGCTTTACTTTGGCTATTCTTTGACAAGGAGGCTCCCTTTTGAAGTTGATGCAGAAGATGTCCAGGTGGACAAGACTTTGGGACAGCATCGGAAAACTTCTGAGCAGGTTTATAACAAGTTGATAGCTCTGAAACAAGGCTAGAGTGCAAGAGTTGGCTAATTGTGTCTCAATCTCTCAAAAGGAATTGCTACAGACTGCCTAATTGTTGAGATAACAAATCAATGCAATTCTCTGCTCCTGGAGATGGGTCACGAACATGTTTTCTGAACTGTATTTAAACTCTAGGTGCCAGCAAGACCAAAAGGGAGATTGCAACACTCCAAGTACAGGTTTCTAAAGCAAAACTACATCTACAGTTGATTCTAGGAGGCAATAAGGACATGCAGGTACACATCCTCTATATCCTTTTGATATGAGGAAATTCCCTGGGGCACTGGCTCCAATGTTTGCACAGGCAGACTCTATGTTGAACATCTTGGTGGCAACCATATGACGTCTATCCGGGCTAAAGCAATTCCAATCAGACCATTTCTTTCAAATGAAATAAATTAAGCAGACCTCTAAATTAATGATCTGAATCAATGCTATAGTTATTGCGGGTGGCAAAAAACCTTGAGACTGATGTCACAGCACCCAGGCAAAGAGGTCTTGTATTGGCTTTATCCCTTCACTCCTTTGTTCTGAGAAACAGTGGGAGAGAGATGGGCAATTTGGGATAAAGAGGAAAACTGAAGAAAGTCTACGAAAACCTGCAGCACTAATGAACCCAGCCCCCCAGCTAGAAATGATGTGCCTCCATTGCTGCTGAAACTGAAGGAGGCAGCCTCTAATGCAAAGGGGGCTGGAGGTAAAATGACATTATGTATGTTCACGTGCCCTCAGACCTCTGCTGTTGGCGACAACCCTTTGACTTGGAGGGACACTTTCTTCTTTCCTTGCTTTATAGAAGAGACATATCGAAAGTTAGCTCTGCATCAGGAATGAGCCCTATTGGGATATTTGCACTTCCTACGTGTCAGGGGCAAGCAATTCAGGGTCTGATTAAGGGGATCAAGGGAACTACTCCAGGAGGGGAGAGCCATTAATTTTCACTTAGTGGATGTTTCTCCCACTAATGAAGAGTTAAGCCGGAGGGCTCTGTGGGCTACATTAAAACTCAGTGGTAGACCTGGCTGATAGGAGATGGAATCTTGGTATGCATTTTGCAGATACTAAGATACTCAGCAAGGTGGAATTTCTTCTTCACATCTTAAGTGAAAGCTGTTGAGGAGGGGAAAAAAACCCAACTCTGAAATCTACTCCATTAGAGCTCTGGCAAAGTATAGGAACACAATGCCAGAACCTTTGAAAAAAGACTGTCAGTCTCTTTTAGTGGATCTTTGAGATTGGTGTTGCTCTCTTTAGGAAGGGGAGACTGACTATCTGAAAACCTGGCTCCTGGGGAACAAATTTTAAGACTTTGTGCCTACATAACTGCCTTGTATTACTAAAGGCTTGTCTACACAGGAAGATTGACCAGAATAGCTCTTGCTGAACGAACTATTGTGGAATAGCTCTCTGGGTGGACACTTATTCTGGAATAAAAGTGATTTTATTCCAGAATAGTTGCTTGGCTTTGGAATGGTACTCATTATTCAGCAGTAAAGTGACTTTTTATTCTGGAATAGAGTGTTCATAGCAGTAGATATTCCACAACAGCTGTTTCAGTCAATTTTCTCATATAGACAAGCCCTTCTGTCTGCAGGGAGAATGAAGCATCTATTTAGCACTACCCAGATGCTGTTACTTAACTTTTGGGGCACTGGATGGAAGGGAATAATATTATTGGGCTTCTCCTCCTCAAAGCTAATATGATGTTCTTCAGATGGGGAGGCAGAATCACCTTTAACGATTTAGTGATATTTTGAAAAAGAACAGGGTCTTGCAAAACAAACTACTTTGAGTTCCTCCTTTTTGATGCTGTTACACATTAGGGGTCAGCCAAATCAATATTGCCTGAGGAGCGGTGGACAAGTGACTGTCTAATGCTCAGGATCCTGTCACACTTACTTCTCAAAGACCCTTATGCATAAAGAAAGATTATCAGTAGGAGCTGATGATGGAATATTTTCAACCTTTGCTGGCAAGACGCACAAGGGTTTAATAATATGTATCTTTAATGTAGACAGCTTCTTGGCTTTGGCTGAGGGAGAGGAGATGTTGTCTAGCTGGACTCAAGTTGCAACGAAAATCTTTACTATTAACGTGGAAAGTTCTGGAAGGAAGGTCGAGGAGGAACAAGAGCTCCATCTTCTAACAAAGACTGTTTGAGCATCAGTGCGGCCTTCCTGTTCCAAAGCAACTTACCGTTCTTCGTCAGGAAAAAATATAGCTAAAAGTCTGGGGTAGAGTGTTGTTTATGGCAGATGCCACTGTGGACAGTGATTTAGAGGCTTGGCAAAACCCAGGCTAGTTTACACTGCCTCATGCACTATAAAAAATGGTGAATCCATCTGTTTTTCTCCACACTTTTTCTGGTTTCGCTGCTCTTTTTAGCACCACTCTGAATGCGACAGGACTAGTTAAAACCGGAAAAACTAACATCAAAATTTTTCCAGAGTGTAACTGCCAGCTCAGGCCTTGTGCTGTTCACTCTGGCCCAGGCAAAGCTGGCTGGCTGATAGGTGGTGCAAGGTCATTCACATTGGCATCCCCGTTTCATTGGCTGCTCAGTTCTGTTCAGGTGTGAGGTGAGAAAATGCCAATCAGGTAGAAACGGACCTGGTTTCCTGGGCGCATCATTCTACACCGATAACAATCATCTACCTCACAGGATCGTGTGAAGCTTAATTCATAGGTGCATCCAGCACTTTGAGATCTTTATATAAAAGGTGCTCTGTATTTGCAAATTATAATTACTTCCATTAACAACCATCTACTATTAAAACAATCACTCCAGGTTGCCACAGACCATCATAACATATGCAAAGAAGTGCCAGCAAAATGCAGTTTGCAAGATTACCAACTTGCCCTGCTTAATTGTAGCATTTAAGACACACAGGACTTGACGTTGCAAAGTGCTTAGTGCCCTCAATTCCCTCAGTGCTCAAATTTTGGGAAAACAAATGATGGGATGTATGCTCCCTTTACTATTTATACTTTTAAAATATTTGTTATTACTATAAGAGATCCCACCCAAGAGCAGAATCCTGTTGTAGTAGATACCATACAAACATGTAGTAAGAGACAGCCCTTGCTGCAAAGAACTTATGGTCTAAATAGACAAGCCAGACAATGGGTGAAGAGGGGAAACAGAGGCACAAAAAAAGTATAGTGCCTTGCCCACGGTCACACAGTAGGTTAGTGGCAAACTGGGAATAGAACTCAGCTCTCCTGCCAGCCAATCCAGTGCCATACCCACTAAACCACACTGCATCTCCTCCCGCCTTTGTTCCTTTGCTTGTTTCTAGCAGTAGTGGTAAGAACTATTGGTGTGACATAACCACATGCACTAATGCAACTCAAGCACTGCAGACACTAGGTTCCTTGATCTGGTCCTCATCAGTAAGTGCCAGATTGGAAAAACCTGAGAACGATAAACCAAAGCAGCTCTCTCATTTTATATACTGCACATCTCGCAAGTGCATCATGCTTTCCAAAGCTTTTACAAAAATGTTTCGCATACACAGGACAAATCTTCAGAATATACAGTACTTATACATGTGTGACACTGCCAAAGCTGAGACCCATGGAGGTGTCTGACCTGGAACTCCTTTGGTATATGAGAGGGAGCTGCCAGCAAGGGCATTCTCTGGGAGGGCCCCTTAACTTTGGAATTCTTTCCCGCCCCTGGTCTGAAACAGTCTGAATAATATGATATACACTCATCTTTTGGGGCAGGAATTTGGGAAAGGGTGGGAGGTGGGGAAGAATGTATATTTTTATTGGGACAATTATGTTTTTGCAGGATCTGCAGTGAGGAGCATTTTTGGTTCTGTGGTGAGGCTTCTTTTGTGCAGGGAAAGGTTATTAGTTTGCCATTGTACCACCACGGCCTGTGTCTTAGGAAAAGGCACTGAGGTTTGCTACCTTGACCTTTCACCAGTGAATACCCAACTTAACATATTCTACCTCAATGTAGCTGATCCAAGGTCTATGTGGGTAGATCTCAACCAGCTACATCACCATCAACTTCATCCGGTTACACTGAGGGTAGAAGGTGTTAATTATGTCTTCATTACAGAACAAGTCGAGATGTACATCCTGGTAAACTACACTGAGGTTGCTAACCTTGGTGTCTTTTCCTAGTGATAAGTCTTTAATAGACCTGTATTTTTATTTCTCTGCCAAAGGGATCCGAGAGTCTTGCATAGACAGTCTGTTCATGCTTATCTCTAGGCTTTGCAGAATTCAATTTTTATTTTTACAATTTTGATGGATAATATCAATGTTTATTTTTAAGCATTTTTATTTTTATCCATTTAAATTTGTATGGGAGGGGCAGACAATTTTTTAATGACACCTGATGTTGAGATTCAAAAAGTTAAATTTCTATAACTGTTAAAACACAAATTGAGGACATCACCTGCCAAAATATGCAACGTAAATATCCTTAAATACAACCCTAATAAGTTACCAAGTAGCATTTTTCTTACTTTGCCTCTTTGTAAATTTAGATTATTTTCAATGGAAATCTTTTTTTTTGGTCGGTTTGTGTGTGTATGGTGAAATAGACATTTACTAATAAAAATCTAATCCTGCCAAGCCTCATTATCTGTTTAACTAATTAAATAAAAATACTCTAAAAAGCCATTCTAGTTTACTGGACAAGTAGATTTGTTATTTATGTGATTAGGCGGATCACTGGGATGGAGATTCTCATGTGATCCCTAGTACAACACCATGTACGTTGTTGTTGATGCTTAACAAATAACTGCATCTAATAATAACATTGTACGCATCATACAAGACAGGCTTTATTTTCCCCATATGCAATGCTAACATGAATTTTATACATTTACCTGATATTTAGGCCCTGATGCTGCAAGATGTACTAAGTGTGAACTGCTCCACTGGAATGCATCCCCATTGAAGGAGCTCTGCATGCTATATGGTAGATTACGGTAGCATATAATTAGTTCTTTCTGAAATTGTCACTATACTTTGGCGGTTAGAGTTTATGTACATATATTTTTAACTCTGAATATTTGGTACATATTCTGGAGAAATATTTTATGAGTGTTAGCATTATGTATTGTATTGTGAAATCTCCAAAAGCCCTTCATGTCTATCAGGAGCGTAATATACCTTTAAGACACATCACAGGTTTAACAAACAAACAAAAAACCAAGGGAATTTAAAAGAAAACTACGCCGGCATGGAATACAGTCTCTCCCTGATGAACACACATGCCTATTAAAATTAATGGGAGCTCTGTACATGCATTTAGGAGAGAATAAATATCTAATCTAAACTAACTAAAGCCAGGCCATTTAAGGCAGACACTCTGTCCTTTTTAAAATTTGTTTTCCCCACCCCACAGCTCCGTGGATTAAGAATGTTTCTCAGCTTTTACAGAGACTATGGTAAGCGAGCTGACAATGAATGCAAGTGGTTTGCTTCAGAAAAATACGAAAATCCTTTTAAAATAATTTGTGAGCTGTATTTAAGTTTTTTACTTTTGATTTTACTCAGACGCTTTACTATTTAGCCAATGACAATGACATTTCTGATAAAAACTTTCTCATATTATACAGCTGCCGTCTAAGGGCAAAAAGAAAGGCTAAACAGTCAAGATGTGCCTGGCCAAATAGTTAACAGACCGGTGCACATATTTAGCTGACAACTGCCTGAAATGTGAACCATTTGCTCACCCTTTCTTGTTACTTCAAAACTGATTTGGGCTTAAACATCTGAAACCTACAGGTGTTTAAATTCTCTCACTTGTCAGCAGAGCAGGCCTCATCAGACATGGTCTCAGGATGTGGTCAGACTGGAAGAGATACCCAAAGACCCCACAGGTGAAACCCAAAGAACAACCTAGCCCACCTGTGCCCCTCAAGGCTTATTTAGTGGATCTGTCCTTCAGAGACTAAAATTCAGAAGCGGAGTAGTTAGAAAGCACCCAAGTTACTAAAGCAATTATACTAAAATGCACTGCATTTAATTTGATAATTCATGGTCATAGGACTGAAACCTTTAACATTTAACCTTGCAGCAAATTAAATCAGCTTTCTGATCAAGTAAAAAACTGTAAGCCATTGACGTTTGAGTGTGCAAAGCACAGAGTAATTAAAAGAAGCTTTAAAAAAAATTTAGGAGAAAAAATATAGAACCAGCTCTTCACCCAAAACAAAACAAGCCCTACAATAAACAGAACCTCTGAAGCAAAACCGGAAAGCACCATGGTCTCTATAAGACTAATATATTCTTAGTCAGTGGATTATACAGAAGTATGAACTAAATGTATTCGAGACATAAGCAAGCCCAACTCCCACTGAATTCGATGAATTTGGTGTGCTATGTTCTTTAATTCTTCTCAAATCGTGTAAGTAATCTATTTGATTTTAGAAAATACAGAATTGGGGGCCTTAGATTTCAAGTTTCTAGTTTTAGCATATTCCTTCCACATAACTGAAACCCTTGTTTCACTTTTTCTTATATATGTGTATGTATATATATTTATACACATATACCCAAATTAGTAACATTGATGCAGTATGTATTAGTAACATATGCTATGTAAATTTATATAACATGTTAATTATACATTGTGCAAAGCTCTATAGAGACACAGTATATAAAGTTATACACTGTGTAACGAAGAATGTATGTGAGCGGTGTATATTATGTATATAATATACACATTCACACACATGACACACATTATCACTTCATTTTGTGCTCAAATCACACTTATAGGGCTCACTATTCAATGGCTGCTAGACAAATCCTACACTGAGACACAGATGCATTTTCTAAATGTACCTTAAGGAATTAGGACATAAAAGAAGTTGGGGGTATTAGACCCTGACTTGTTTTAAACATCACTATAGAACCATGACTGACAGTTTACAATTTACAAGAAGGGTGTGGCTAATAAAGTCACTGAAGCAGATATAAGCACAGGTTCTCTCTGATATGCACTTATGGCCTGTCAGTCATTCTCTCAAATGCTTTGTTGCACAGACATGCCAATAACTAATATCACATTCTATAGGTCTAATGCCCAAAGGCCTTTAAAAGACTATGCAACCATATCAGCATTTGAAAACCCCCGCTTAATGAGGTTTATGTGCTTCAGTTGACTTTTTACCCTGTAAAAGAGTAATCTTAGACTGAAAACATGAACACTTGGAAAGTAGGACACTACATTGGGTAGAATTTTTTTTAACAGGTGAAATATATTTGAAGAAGAAAAAACAATGTTCATCTTTGTTTCTAAGCCATAACTTCTGCCCTACTTCTAAAATTTAATGCACTGTCAAGTAAACAGAAAATGTGCAATTAGAACATGTCAAAATAGAGTGCTCGCTTCAGACTTGATTTACTAACCCATAACGCCCTTCCCACCGTCAACAGAGCTACATTTGCCAGATTGCATATTTCAGTAACAGACTGGTATGAGTGCTACTTTTTAACCATAACAATACAATGTACTCTGATGCTGTATTCTGAAGAGCTCGTCATGGAAATGTAGGCACCCTATTCCTAGCCATTTAAATAAAACTCTGTCAACAGGAGCACCGGGTGGAGAAGGCCCTCAAAAGATTCAGAGACAAAACGTCCCAGAAGCTGTAGGAGGACACTCTTTGTTCTTCGGAACGTAATGAGGAAAGAGGAAGAAAAGATGCTGAGGGAAGAAGTGGAGTGTGATGCTGAGAAGTGACGAGAGCTGCAACTCGTAGGTGTTCAACCCCTTTGGAGCCCAACAGTTAGGATGGGAGTACAGTAAGATCCAGGCGTGAAATCTTGGTTCAGCTGAAGTCAATGGGAGTTTTACCACTGATTTCACTGGAGCCAGAATTTCATCCCCGGTGACCATCCCTGAGTTGTTTTGTTTCAGCTGCGATATCAATATATTGCCTTTCTCTCAGAAAGATGTTACAGCAGATCCTGCTAATTAGCAAGCCCTTGGTGGATGGGCCAAAAGTTGCCATTAGCTGGCAGTTGCCAATAAGCAAAAGACAACCTGCCTGTGTCTGGGGCTTTCCATGCTGAGTGGGGCCCTGGGATGTGACAAGGCAGGACACAGCCTGGACAGCACAGGAAGGAATACTGTGAAGCCCTGTGGGCCACCAATGCCCCCATTCCCCACGGAAAGCGCTGGCATCCTGGCAGTCACTCCCTTCCCCTCCCATCCCGATCCCCGACTGCTGTCCTGCCTGCAACTTACCCTAGGGCCCAGGCTCGGCATGTCTCAGGGCTTCTGCTCCTGTGAGCAATCCCACAAACCTGGCCTGCCCCTGGGGTGTTCCACATGGAATGGGGACACTGGGGGGGGGCCCTTGGGGTGGCAGGAAAAGAAATTGTCCATAGGTGGCATTTCTGCTGGTGATATCCAGACCAATTAGCATTGCAGTGCCTTGAACAGTGTCCGTTCCAGACAAAATGTTTCTGTTAACCAAAGTTGTTGTTATCAGGGTTGTGATTAAGTGGCATTTACTGTAAATGCAACATTACTTGTCACCCATTCTTTCTGTCACTTAAAACCATATTTTGAATGTTTGGGGTGTGCGTGTGGGGAAGAAACAATAAAAAGATAGTTCAATGAAGGAAGCGCCCCGTGTTGATGTTTTCCACCACAGCCTCACACTTCACTATAGCCTTATTGGCCTCCCTTCATCTAGCTACTCACTCTTTCACATGGGCATCTTTCTCCCCATACTGGCCACAGACCTATTCCCATTAAACCCAGACTTCCGAGTAGCCTGGTGGTGTTCCTCATGCCCACTTAATTCTGTTTGTTCTCCCGTTCTAATTCTGCCTTAGATGAAGGAAACCCCTCTTCCTCCTACCGTGTGTTAAAAATGTACAAGGTTGCTTCGCCTGTAGGCAACTGCACAAATCACAGGAAAATACCACCGTGGAATGCAATCAGAGGTGCAGAATGGAGGCGGGTAGAGAGTGGGAAGGAATTAACAGGCTTGGAGTATTTTTCATTCAGCTAGAGCAGTGCTCTGTTCTAAAACAGGATGGGTAGTCCACACTGGTTCAGTCCAACTTCACCCTTCATTTTGCCTCAAAGAACTTAGGGCCTCATTAAGCCTGGCAGGCCATGGTCCCCAAGTTGTTGGCCACAGGCTCGGATTGCTAGAACAAGTGCTATGGCTTCACCACATCGCCCAGCAAATTTTCTATGTCTAGGGTGACCAGACAGCAAGTGTGAAAAATCGGGATGGGGGTGGAGGGCAATAGGAGCCTATATAAGAAAAAGACCCCAAAATTGGGACTGTCCCTATAAAATCGGGACATCTGGTCACCCTATCTATGTCTGAGGCCAGGAAGAGGATGGTAGAACAGCCAGCTATGCTGCTAGAAGCCATTTCTAACTTCTCGGATTTTCTGTTTTTCTTTAACTTGTGGGAGTTTATTATTCAAGAACTATTTACTATTAATGTTTTCATTAGCTAATATAGTTAAAACATTTGTTATGACAAATAGGATGCACACAGGACTAAAATAACGCTACAAAGTGTAAGCAATAAAATATCAATATGAAATTTCACTGATGTTCAGCAGCTGCAGGGTAAATTCTCAAGGGATATAAAGTAACTGACAACCACATAATCCAAATAAACAGGGAATGATATACAAGCCACCATACAGCATTTTTAAAGAAGAGTAGATTAAAGGAAAATAAAGTAGAATATAAATAAAAAAAGAATATATTCAATTTTTTCCCTTCAGAAAATGTTCCAGAAATGCACTCCCTGTATTTAAGGAATAGATGAGGTTTCTGTTTCAAATTTAAATGAATATACAATAGGCTGGTCTCTTATTTATAGTAGAAAAATGTTATATCTATATAATACGAAGACTTTGACAGGAACAGCATGAATATTTTTTCCCATCACCCAAAATGAAGGGACAGAACCAGAAGATGTTGGAAAACATCTTTCATAATCAAGAAAACATTAGATGATAAAACTTCTGGAATTGTGACACTAATGGAAAAATTAGCCTGGAAGAACATGGTCACAGATAAGACTGTGATCAAAGTTATACAGCGTAAGTGGTGAACAATACATACAGCTCTTGATGGTATTTTGAAGTGGATAATATTGAATTTGCCATTACTGGAGGACTGGGTGCAGATAAACAAAAATCTGCCTGCTTCGATGATAATCATAAGAGCATGGATGTATAAAATATCTAATCTGTAAATACTAAAATGGTAAGTCAAGCAATGCTCACAATCCTCTGTGCCTCATAGATGGAGAGAGGCAAAGCTAAATCAAAAAGATCTCTTACACAATAGATTCTCTGATGCTTCTGAAACCCAAGTGACACTGTCTGGAATACTCACCTGATCCAAAATGCCTTGAAGTTAACAATAGGAGTGTTTCCTGATGCAGAAATATGGAAGGAAAAATCTGCACTACAAGTATTTGATGATGGATTGGATTCAGGACTAAAGCTGGCCAGAGAATTTTAAGTGAAACAATTTTCTGTTGGAAAATGCCATTTTGATAAAACCAATTTTTTAGTGAAATCATACCAATTTTGACAACATTTCTGCAATTTTTTTTAAACTATAATTTATTTTTGTGTTTAGGAAAACTTTGTTTTGGAAACTTTGGGAAACTTTTGTTTGAAAACTTATTTTATGGGATTTTTTTTCATTTTTATATTACCTTTATAATTAGTTCATCAAGTGGCAGTAGGAGTAGTGCATAGTATGAAATATCATATTATGTGTTACTACTAATGACTTGGCATGAAATAATATAAAACTAATAGGCTGCAATGAAATTTTTATTTGAAAACAAAATTTTGAATGTCAAAATATCAAAATTTCCTGTGAAATAGAAATTCTAAGTTTTGACCAGCCCATCTTTAAATCTGTGAGTAAGATGACATCATGAATGGACTTACAGTATTCATATAAAGTTTACATATAAGAGAGGGGATCTACATCATATTGTTTGAAAATAATTAATGGTGTTATCTGGTACTTTCTAGGCCCCCAAATTGGTAATAAGATCTGCGTGGGCAGAAACAGTTCTTTTGTTGTTGTTATGGGAGCTGCTCTTCAATGGGAAACTGCAGCTTTGGGGACTGATCTTGCAAAGTGCTGAGTGGAGTTTAAACCTTGCAGAATTAAGCCATGGAGAATCCTTTTAAAGATCTAGTCCTGTGTAACCCCAAAATTAGTCTTTACTTGTAACGGTGTGTAGTTGCACCTAGTGGTGAAGGTGAATAAGAAGCTGTGGAATAAAGATAATTGACTTCCCAGACGTCTCTCTTGCCTCATGTTGTAAAGATTAGATGATATTGTAAGAGAAAGGAAGGATTTAGAAGCCAGAAGGATTTCACCTATCTATACAGTTAACTTACGACAGGAAGGTAAAAAAATGGAGAAGTTGGATACCCCCAAATACTTAATAGACACAAACTATGGCTTTGTTACGAATAGGGCAAGTGTCTGCCAGTTGGTGAACAGACACAAGAGCTAAATTAATCAATTAACAGCATCCCCACCTTACAAGTGAAGTTGCCACGTGTTAGTTGTGCACATTACATAACAAAATAAAACAAATAATAGTTGCACTTATTCAGAACCTTCCCTCTAAGGATACTGAAGCACTTAACAACAGGAGGGTATCATTTAGGGGAAACTGAAGGGCAGAAAGAGAAACTGAGGTTAAGTAATTAGCTCAATGTAACAATGAGTTAGGAGCAGAGTCTGGAAGAGAACATAGACCTCATGATTCCCACTCCCTTGCTTTAAACAGAAGGCTATACTGTCTCCTATTGTCTCAAGTGAGACACCTAGACAGCAAATCTCCCATCTCTGACCTAATCAGCAGGATCTGTGTTAAGATTGTCCTAACTGGACGTATATACAAAACAGACCTTGGCATATTTGCCACAAAAAGCCCCCAAACCTCTGTATAAGCATCTTGTAGCAAGTATATTTTATGATCGAATTATAGCAAGGATTATGTACGATGAAACAAGATTAGCAAATGAGCAGAACTGAACTCTACACTAGGAAGTTTCAACAAATAAATGATACCAGACTGAAAAATCAACTCCACTGGAAACCACACTGATTACTACATGCTCTCCGAAATGAAATTGTCTCAACCAATCACGGAGAAGGGATAGACACTTATTTCACAGTTATGCAATTCCCTATGCTCACATTGTCTCAGGGGATCTAATTTGCATAAGAACGACACAGCGATTTCTCAATAACCATATAGTGTGTAAAGCCCTGTAGATTGTGTCAGGGGCATGACCGGCCAAGCACAGGGGAAGGGTTCTCATGGTGGCTACACTTTCTGATAATTTTTAAGTTGACTCTCAGATCTACCTCTTTATCCTGGCTCAATCTCATCGTGAAATAAGTGCACATTGATTATGCAAAACCCTCTGCTTTGATTTTCTATTGTCCCCAAAACTCACAGCCAACATGTCCATGACAACCAGGCTTTCTTCAGTCTGTGACTTTCTTCTACCCTGTCACTACACATAGCCCCAAATATCAAATACAACTTCATTTTAAAAGAAATCACTGTTAGTGTGGGAAAAAGAGGTGCGGCAGGGAACTAAGTCTTCTTCAAGTGGCATGGAAAATTGAGCAGGGATGGAGGTGTTGAGAGGTCTGAGGCTAGATAGGGTCACAAGGTGGGGAGCCAGAGGAAGCTATGTTTATTATGCGCCTATGGAAGGGGAGCACTGAGGGTAGAAACCAACCAATCAGAGAGGGAGATGTTATATATCCAGTAAATTACACGGTTGAGAAGACAGAGTACAGTTCTGTGTAGTACAAATAAATAGGAAAAATAATTATATAATAAAATAATAATAATAATAATAATAGCTTGAAGGCTTCTCCCAGTTAATTCATTAATTTCTAGGCCAACAGACTGAAAGGGCTCTGGACTGAGAGTTTATTCCTCTAAAAAGCTTAGCCTTGGACTTAACAAAAGATACAATTATCACGTCATAAGCAAGAAGCACTCTCGGGCTCTCGTCTAGTTTACTCATATTGCTGTCATCATGCTACCGCCTAACTACATAATTAACTGTCTCCACTATACAAACAAATCTAAGGGAAGTGATAAGTGAACGATACATTAGCTTAAAAAAGCATGAATACCATTTATATACTGAAGCGGGCCACAGTCTGTTTCAGATGATAAACTGGAGTTTTTAAAGGCTGTAGACTGACTTCTTTTGAATTCATAATGAAAGAGCAGATAGCACAGGTAGATCTCACTATTGAACCCAGTCTTCTAAGGAGAGGTTAACAAGGTTGGAACCGTTAGGGCGCTAAGCATGTGAAGGCTGAAGGTATGTGTAAGGAGATGCTGGAGTTGTAAGTACTGTCAAACCTGTGACCTGCGTAAACCAAGCAATATTTTTTCCGGTCAATGTTTTTAAATTAATTTCTTTTAAATATTCTTATGATCAGAAATAATTGTAATTAAGACATGATTAAATGAGAACATTTTGTGATATCCTGTAGAGAGGAAGAAAAATATATAGAAAAAAACATTAGGGGGGAAAAAAACACAGAGCCGGAGAATAACAGTGGTTATGTGTCAATATTGGTCTGACTTCAGTTATACTGACCTTAAAAGTGAAGAAATGTTGGCTGGGCTACGTGCTGGCGTATGTGTAACTTTGGAGTTGTGATGTACCCTGCATCCATCCACCCCGTGTTAGAGTCTGATCAGCTCTGCTTATGGCAAATAAAGATACCTGAGTGACAAAGGCTGGAGTCGAACTGAGTTCTTGGGCAGCTGAGTGGAAACAGGTCTTGGAGGTAATCCCAACAGGCATTGTTTCAGCTTCTGGGCATGCTGCAGCACCCCCTGGCTTGAAGTGGTTTCCATCATATCCAGGGTTTACAGTTTGGTTCAATGGCTGTCAGCACCCCCACAATACAAACTGTTTCAGCACCTCTGGCTGCCACCACTGCCCATAACATTTAGCCCAATGGTTAGGATACTCACTTGGGCTGTGGGAGAACCCCGATCAGGTCTCCCCTCCAACTGAGGAAGAAGGGACTTGAATATGGATCTGCCACCTCTCTGGTGAGTGCTCTAACCACCGAGATCTGGTATAATTCTGATGTGGGGCTCCTTCAGTGCACTCTAGATAAATAATGAGAGTCATTGGAACATGGGATCCGGATCTTGGGTCTGCCACGTGTGTGCTCTAACCGCCAGGCTACAGAGTCATTCTCATGCTTGTGCTCTCTCTCACACCTCTTCCTCTCTCTGGCCCAACTGACACTTTGAGAGTGAGTGAGAGAGGGAGGGGATCACTCTACCAACTGGGCTAAAAGAGATGAGCGAGGTCCTCCTTCTCCTCCCACCAGGCAGTTACAACACCTCACTCATTTTACGCATTCAGGCCTAACCTAATTACTCCTGAGAATTCAAGCCAATATGATCAACCCAAACTCATGCCAAGAAAATCTTCATGATACTTTATATTTATTCATGATAGATATGATATAAATATAGAACTGTTTGTAATGTCGATATATGGAGGACTTTGTATATGGAGTGGTGAAAGTGATGGGGGAGTTTAAAGACAGTGAAAGGAGCAGCTTTCTCACCCTAACCTGCCTTCTCCTCACTTCCCAGGAGTAAAAAGAGAGGAAGAAGCCGTAAATTGTCTAGGTTTGCCACCCATTCCAAAATTATATTGTGGTTGTCGCTATGTGATGACATTACATCTTTTCATCATAATGTTTCAACATCCTGAAATTTCATAATGCAGACACACGCATTCAGTGATGGTCAATGTTGCCTCATGAGCTGCATTTCAGATTGAAGTCACTAGTTTAAAACTAACATGATTCAGAACTAGCCTCATTACAGCCAGCTAGTCCTGGAGTCAGCTATGAAGACTGTTGTGGAAATAATATTATAAAGCACAAATATTTCTAACCAAGGGTCAGGAACTTGTCCAACAAAAGTTCTGAGCAAAATATGCAGTTTCAACATGAAGGGTAGAAATTGTAGCTGAGAAAAAAAACAACCTCTTCCATTGCTGTAAGATGGCTATTGCTACTACTGCTTGAGCTCTGATACGACTATGGTCACATGACCCTGAGATTTGCAACCGAGACTCTTCAGTGGAGACTAACTGATGATACAGAACATTCAGGGAAAAGACAATTTCATTGAATGAAACAAAAATATATAGCAGGGGAAAGGTTTTAGTTTAAAGAAAGAATTGCCCCTTGGGTTGAAACCATGACCTCCAATGACCTTGTTTGTGGCTTTGGGCACTGTTGGTCAGTTTTCCAAGTTGCAGGGCAATCGTTTTTCTCTCTCAACTTGGTCTATTTTTCCTTCTCTTTCATATTTTGGCCAAGTTTGATGCTCAGGAAAGTAACAGGTTGATAACGCCGACAAGTGCCAGTACTAGTCAATCTGCTCCACTTTGCTTTTATCAGGAACATCCCTGCTATGCTGACACCAGCCCTCTCCTGAGCAGAGACTTCCAACAGTGAAAGACTATGGCATGTGCTGGTTTTGTTATATTGGCAAACCTTCAAATAAGTACTATGTTAAGACCATCAAACTACTTTCACTTTTGATGTGTCTGATTTTAGTCTCCACAGGTGAAATGTTAGTTTATTTACCCCCTCTTTCACCTGGGTCCACTAAAAGGAAAACAGCCAAGACCTCCACTTTGCCATGGGGTTCCCATGGCATTCAAGTTGACCCTGGGCAGAGAGTTTGAGAGTCCACGGTCTTTGCTTGGAGTCATCATCACAGGCAGAGTTTTAAAAAAAAGTTCTCTACTTGATCTGTATCATCAGCAAACAGATGTACAAAGACTGACTGAATGGCTCTATTTAGAAAACGTTGACATTTCTGAACACAGGAGAATCTATAGCTTCTTCTTCCCTTCCAATCTGCCCCAGGCTAGGGCTGATATTTCCCTTTTTTTACCCACCTTTGCAGTGGATATTCATCTGACTCATTTGGCGGGAAACAGACTAAAAAAGACCTTTTCCGATATTACAATTTTGTAAACACGGTTTGTTTAAAACCTCACAAATTGTATAGCTATGTGTTCCAGAAAAACACCTCTTCTTCAAATTCCTCAGCTGACACATCACCTCTGTGATGTGCTACACCCTGTCACATCACGTTACATTATACAGAGTAAACAGAAGAAAGGTTATAACCTTGGTGTGCATACCAACTGCCATGCAAGTATGTGTTTGCCAGCTATTCCTTCTATATATATGAATGCACTCTGAAAATACTAAAATCAGAGAAACTATAGGCTTGAGGAAGGAGCTAGGGTATATGAGCGAAACACACTTATGATACATTATGAACAGGCAGACACACATCTAATGCTAAGTAGATAGAGCATAGAAAGAGACCCTCACAAATGATAGAACACTAATATTCTTTTACATGTACATAGTAGATTTCATCCGGCAGGATTACAAAATGGTTGACTATGAGCCAGATTCTGGTTGCTGTATATTCATAAAAGCACAAATGAAACTGCAGGGGCAGAAGGGGAATATTCTGGACTATTTTTGCACTGAATCTGGCTTCCCCACCAGTCCCCAGACAGGCCACTCCACGGGCTCTCCATGAGAGGAGTCATGGAGAGGCTTCTGAGGAGCTGCCTATAGGTCAGGAGATACAGTCTACAGATTGTACACATTCATACCTTGAGCCAGCAATGGCAATATACCTCATGAAGGCTTGATAAAGTACCCACAATCTGTATTTTATTACTTCCATAAAAACTGTTAGAAGAACACTATTAAGGTTGCAAAATCAAGCACTCAAATGTTAGGAAATGCCAGAATTTAGGTTGACCTTGCAGTCCCAGTTTCCTTGTCCCAATCTCCCCACCCCAACTACCACTCCCATTTTACATCTCCCAGCCCCTACCCCTCCTTATCCTACAGTCCCAGTTTCTGTCCCCCCTTGACTCCTCGTCCCAGTTTACATACCCTACAAGGTTATGGTGAATGGGTGTTACACCATGGCTGGCTCTTCCCCATTGCTGAATTTTTTTCGGTCTGAAATATCATCTCAGGAAGACAAAAGCGACAGGTTTGGCTAGCCTCAAAGCTCTTAATATCTTTTAGGACACAGCTGGCAAATACTGTACAGGGGGTATTACAAATAAAATGGGAATCAATTCATTTAAAAATCAAGACCTAACGTTGAACGGCCTCTTCATTTCATTTGATATTTTGGGCACTGGTACTTTTAAAAAAAACAAGTCACATTCTGTAGCAGACATTAAGTCACAATAAACAAGACAAAAAGTTAAGGAATGCCATAATTATTCTAAAAACCTGACTGAAAACGATAAATCTCTTTCAAGTTCAGGTACACAGAGCCTCGTGTAGACCCTCTGCAGCTAAGCAAAGCAGCTAGCCTTTGATGTACTTATAATTATTAGGGGCTTAAGATTATGTCTTTAGGCAAAGCTGCCTAGCAGTAGGAAGGTATAGATCAAAACTGACATCAGGACACAATGAAGTGAAGATAGGTGAAGAGGAGGCAAAAATAGTTTGGCATAACTCAAGTAAAACAAGTACCTGATGTGATGCTGCTCAAAGACAATGCAAGAAGTAAAGCAATTAGTGACCAGAACCTCTACAATATTAAGAGTTGAAGATTTATTCTTCACTATTGTGAAGAAATGAAAACGTTAAGTAACAAAAACTAAACAATGAAACCAAGCAGAACATTCAGACAATCAATTCACAAAACGATGTAAAATATGTAACAACAACACCACCACCGAGGGTCTAACACGTCAAAGGAAGGATTCAGAACTAAAGGTGCAGTAGGGCTGCAACCTGCAAGGAACTGAGCGCTCTCGGTTCTTACTGAATTGAGTGCCCTCAGCACCTTGCATGACTAAGCCCTAACCCAGCTGTCACTCATCCTGTTCTTCCTGACCTGGGGTACCTCAGGTCAGCGTGTGGTCCGGATCCAAAGTCCATTGACGCAAATGGGAATTTTTCTACGGACTTCAGTGGGTTTTGGATCAGATTCTACGTGCGGCAATACGTAAGCATAACTAAATGACTTAAAGAGATGAGGGGGAGCTTAATAATGCACTCATTATGCCTGGCACAGTATTCTTAAAGGTCACATGGTGAAACTCATTTCTCACTATAAGTTAACTGCCAATTGTGTGTGAAAGGAGCATTTTGGATTCAAATGGGTATTTCTTTGCCTCCTGGGGGGAAGAGTCATATTATTGGAATACTCTAAGCAAATGACTTGGCTCCTGAGGATTTGATTGACTTAAACTGGGAATCTAAATAAATGAACAGGAGCTCCGGTATTAAATTGGAGGCCCTAACTTTTTAGAACACTTGAACATAAAGTTATGCAGATCACGTCCCTTGTCATTTGAAGGCCGGCACTGGAATATTCTGATCTGGAACAATTAGATATTGCTTTATTTTTACTGTACAACACAACTTTATTTTGGATAGCATCTTTTATACAATGTTTATATCCAAATCATTTTACAGCGTGAAAAAATAAATAACAGCAGAGGAAGAGCGAAATAAGGAGAAAAGGTCAGTTTTCATCTAAAATTGTAAATGTGATGAAAAGACAATGAGGCAGGTAGATATGAGAAAGCTGTTTCAGATGGGAGGTGGCTCTCTCACCAGCAGTGGAGAGGGTGGTGAGGGGACGGAAGAAACGCTAGTGCTAGAAGAATGGAAGGAGTGGTGAGGGAACTGAAGAGAAATGAACTCGATCAGATAATAAAAATAAGAGAAACAAGAAGAGAAGATAAAGTATGAAGAACTCTAACACAAAGTGAAATGATTATGGCAAACTAGAACGAAGCCAATCCCAGTGATTATTAGGGCAATCCCTAAGGGTATGAATGAGCCACTCAGAAACACATTAGGAGTGCAAGACACCACGATCAGTGACCTCCAAAAGACAGCGCTCTTAGACATTGTGAGAATTTCAAGGAAAGTCAAAGAGAACAAGTGCATCTGAGCACTTAAAATGCAGGAATTCTCCAACGGGTTTAACGGAACTCTTGACTACTCAAACCTACAGAGTCGGTTCAGGATCAGGATATATTGGTGACTCACAGGGATAAATTTTGGACAGTAGCTTCCTCTTGTTATGCTTAAAGATCTTGTATGTTGTGAAGGCCATTTGTTTAAAAGAAATCCCCACGATGTAATACAATCTAATAATAGTAATAATACAATAACAATACCACCACCTTGTTTTTATACAGCTCTTTTCATCAGTAGATCTCAAAGCACTTTACAAAGATAGGCTAACGCAAGTTCCCGGATAATTACAAAAGCAAGGAAGGCAATTTTAAATTTGATTTTGAAATGCAAGTGGAACCAGTGGAATTCTCTGAGAATGAGGTGATCTGCCTGAATTCTTTGTGGCTACTCCTCCTAGCTTTCTCCTACTATATAGTCTATGAGAAGAAATATTGCAGTATATCTATATCGTTGTAGCTGGGTATTAAAAAAAAAAAAGAAATATTTTTAAAGGGAAAAAACTCATTTTTTTTTCATGTCAACTAATGGACCACTAAGTAAGTCAGCCCAGAGGGCTTTTTAGAACAGTGGAATTAACACATCTCCAGTTGTTTGATTAAGGTACCACTGTTAAAAATGTTGCCCAAACATTAGAGCTACTAATATTTTTTAAATTAATTTCTAAGTAAAGGTATAGGGCTTCACAGTTTGCCTTTGAACTATGCAGCATTTATCTGTCTTTCTTGTCACAACATGAATCCCTTTTGGGTGAAAGCTATTGATTTGAAGGTTAAAATAAATTCATCTTGCTGGGCTCTAATGTAATTTGTTGGAAGCTGGCCTTGGGAAACTTTCTGACATTTACTACATATGCTCTTCATTGGGTATTCATAGTGCAATAATGTTTGAATGGCTGAGTTCTTTACCTCCATGATCATTATTAAACATGGCATTTCTTAACACATTGTGCCTTGTGAGTTCTTTGTAGCTGAGGTTTACATTAGCAATCTATAGGCTCCTGAACTGAGCAGATGTGCTCTTCTACAGTGGATAAAACAATATCTAGTTATTTGTGCTCTGGTAGGGTATGTACAAGAGTGAATACAAATCCTCTACTACTAAGCCTAGATTTCTCTTTACTGGGTATTTTAAAAAAGTCTATATTGTTCACATCAATACAGCTAACTGAGGAGTACAGAACAAGCTTCAGGACAAGGTTATAGTGAAATCACTGAGCCTTTGCCAAGAAGCTTGTGTTAAAGATCTGCTGTGGAAGTAATTCAACAGAATTTAACTTTGGTCCAAAACTAGATTAAAGACAGCCATAAAATCCATGGCTACCTGTCTCCAGTTCAAATTGGAGTTGGAGAAAAGGGAAGGACTTTGCATTTCTACTCTGGGAAAGTGTACAGTGCCATTATTTTGATCTCATAATGCCACACAATGTATTCTCATAGGATTTCAAACATCAAATCCGTTGAGAATGCTTTCTCTTAAAAAGCTTTTATCGAATTAATCTAACAATGTCTGTTTAGGCCCAGATCAAGGGCAAGGAATAGCAGAGAGCCCATCTGACTCCACTTTCCCCCTGCAAAACCCTGAATGAAACTAGCTGTGTTTTACCTCCTGAAACACAAAGGAATTTCAATGGTTCTACAGTGTTTTCATCAGAATAATCCAGGCATTCTTATTGGCCATAGGATCCTTTGACAGTTGTTTCCTGGATATATGCATGGCAAATTCTGACCATATAAGGAGCTCGGATGAAGTAGAAATCCAGAAATTACACTGAGGGAAAATTGCCTCCTTTGCAACATTAAGTCTGCCTTTTGCTGTGTTACACTGAGCTATGCTCAAGATGAGTAAGCAATTAGCTCATTATTCAAGGCTGCAGTACCAGTGCTATACATTAAAGTTGAGATGATACTATCCCGCAAAATCATTAACTTCAGCAGTTTATAACTTTCTCAAAAAGTTTTCATCTAAAATGAAGCATGTTTGGTGTCAACCCAGTTTCTGGGAAGATTTTGGTGACTTGAGGTTGTCGGAAGAAGGAATGTGGTACTCTCAAGAGTTCTGCAATCAGGGGAGAGCATTTGGTCATACATTGTTTGAGTTACTGGGGAGTGGAATATGAGAGGGTGAGTTGGGGCGAGGGAATACATATTACAGAACGTGGATGGGAGGGATTGGTACAGAAATGGTTTAGGGGACAAATATTTAGGGAGGAAACTCATCCTCTGGCCTTCATGAGACATCCCTTGATTTTACCATCACCTCACAGAGCCCCTTCCCTATCTTAGGGTACGTCCATGCTACCCGCCCGGGTCGGCGGGTAGCGATCGACTTCTTGGAGTTCGATATATCGCGTCTCATCTAGACGCGATATATCGAACTCCGAACACGCTCCCGTCGACTCCGGAACTCCACCACCACAAACAGCGGTGGCGGAGTCGACGGGGGAGCCGCGGACTTCGATCCCGCGGCATCTGGACGGGTAAGTAGTTCGAACTAAGGAAGTTCGAGTTCAGCTACGCTATTCGCGTAGCTGAACTTGCGTACCTTAGTTCGACCCCCCCCCAGTGTAGACCAGGTCTTAGCGTAGAACTTGGGCCCAGCTGCCTCTATGATGCACCACTTCCACATCTCACTGTTTGTTTGCTTTGACTGCTGCCTTCTCATTGAAATTTGCAGCACAAGTGAAGGGCTTGATCTAGGAAGCCTCAAACGCTGTTGAGACAGAATAGCAGAATAGAGGAAAGCAGGCAGATGGCATGGAGAGAAACAGGGAGTGGGAAACGGGATGGAAGAAAGGTCTGGGGATCACAAGATGGTGAAGAGGAAAAGTAAGAGGTGGGAAGGGAAAACAGATAAGGGAGCTGGCTAAAACCCTGGCTTCAATAAAAGGGGCCTGGACACTCAGACTGTCTCTCAAAAATAACAAGGAGTACAGTGGCACCATAAAGACTAACAGATTTATTTGGGCATAAGCTTTCGTGGGTAAAAAAACCCTCACTTCTTCAGATGCCTCTCAAGTGAGGTTTTTTTTACCCACGAAAGCTTATGCCCAAATAAATCTGTTAGTCTTTAAGGTGCCACCGGACTCCATGTTGTTTTTGTGGATACAGACTAACACAGCTACCCCCTGATGCTTGACATCTCTCAAAAATGGGAATCACAATACACTGGGGCAGCTGGTAACTTAATTTTTCTATGCACCCTTAAATGGACATGTAGTATTTTGTACTACTGCATACATGGTCTGTAATGAAAGACTCTGTTGTAATACATACACTCCAAGGGGCAGAGTTAAGATTGTTGTTTGAACCATAACTCTGACACTTCTGACTTTTGCATGATTCACTTCTCAGAGTTAGTGTTGCATTGACACTGTATTTTACATATAGGGTGGTCACTGATTTTGCTTTTATTTTGAGTGGTTAAACAATGCCCAGGCCTCATAAAATCTTCTTTGCTAATGATTCTTCCTTGGGTCACAAATTTAAAATTAAAGCATCATAATGCAAAAGTTCAGTATATGTTTAGAAGCAAACGAAAACAAAACCGTTAACTCCGTTTTCAAGTACTTAGGGTCCTATCCAATTCCTGAACTCATGGTAAGATTCCCATTGATGTCAGTAGAAACTGAATCAAACACACTGTTAATATACTGAGGCTTCGCTACAATTTATCAGGGGGGGCATTGCATTTACTAAAAAATTTAAACCACCCTGATATTAATTATTCAGAAAATGACAACATCTTAAAGACGATGGTTAAAGATGATGGATTGACTTTATCATTTACAATGAAGGAGTTTACTTTAAAATAATAATAATTAGCAGTTACAGAGAGAGGGCTTTCCATGCAAGATTCTTAATACACTTTAAAAGCATTAATTTAACCTCATAAAATCTCTGAGTATTAGTGTTTCTATTTTACAGATAATGAAACGGACTCAGCAAGATTAAGGGCTAAACTTGTAGCATTAAGTGTATACGACTGCATATATACACGTGTGCCTGACTCACTCAGACACGCAAATATGCAATGTGCCCATGCAAGTCAGGTTTTTACAAGCACACATAGCCCATTAGGCACTGAACTAGCCACATGCACACAAAAATACTTGACTTGCGAGTGTACATCGGCATTTGCATTCACAATTAGATAAGTACAAATGTAAACTCACAGTTATAATCTTCTATTTTTGACAGTCTGGCCCCCAAAAAACTTGCCTAGCCCAAGTTCACACAAATTTTCTGACTCCAAAGCCTATGTCTCAACCACAAGATCATCCCACTCTCTTATCATGTGACAATAGGAAAGGATCACAGAAGAGATGATTTGCTCTGACACTCAGCAAAGAACAGCACTGGAATAAGGAAAATGGTATTATACATATTACGCATAAAGCTGCAGCCCTCAGAGTAATCCGCTGGCGGGCCGTGAGACAATTTGTTTACATTGACCGTCCGCAGGCACAGCTGCCCGCAGCTCTCAGTGGCCGCAGTTCGCCATTTCTGGCCAATGGGAGCTGCAAGAAATGGCGCCAGCATGTCCCTGCAGCCCGCATCGCTTCCAGCAGTTCCCATTGGCCGGGAACGGTGAACCGCAGCCACTGGGAGCTGCGGGTGGCTGTGCCTGCGGACGGTCAATGTAAACAAACTGTCTCACAGCCTGCCAGCGGATTATCCTGGCGGGGCGCCGGTTGTCCACCACTGGCTGCTATGCTCTTTCTTTCTCTCTCATAGGGCTCTTGCCTAGAATCTTCTCCTGACTTCCCCGCCCTCTGAACTCTGCTACAAATTTAAAGAAACAGAACAGTCTCCATATCTTTACACATCTCTTTAAAGAGATTAAGTGAAAACACAAGAACTGATCAAGCCTTCTACTTTGCGGGGGGAAGAGAGGTGCAAGTTGTTTTGCTTAGCCTGCTGAGCTACTGGTGGCCCAACTATGGGCACAGTCCTGCAATCTTTGCTCACACAAATATTTCTTACTCAAATGCCAAGTCCCATTGACTACAACAGACCTACTTTAGAGCCAAATGGTGAAGCCCCCCTGGCTCAGACTGGAGAGCATTTATCTCACCTGAGTACTTCCAGAGGCCTCACAAAGGGCTGGTCTACACTACGGGGGGAAATCGATCTAAGATACGCAACTTCAGCTACTTGAATAACGTAGCTGAAGTCGAAGTATCTTAGATTGAATTACCTACCGTCCTCACGGCGCGGGATCGACGTCCGCGGCTCCCCATGTCGACTCTGCTACCGCCGTTCGGGTTGGTGGCGTTCCAGAGTCGACAGGAGCTCATTCGGGGATCGATATGTCACGTCTAGATGAGACGCGATATATTGATCCCCGAGAAATCGATTGCTACCCGCCGATACGGCGGGTAATGAAGACGTAGCCTTTGAATCCCATTGTCTTCACCGGGATTACTTGAGTGAGTAGCTCAGCCAGGTAAGTAAGGTTTCCACAACCTGGTCCTTAATAAATAAAGTTTACTTGTGTGAATAAGGATTTCAGGATCAGGACCCTTTGCACCTGATCTCATTACAATGTGCATGGAATTCATTAACCCTTTTTCTTATTTTCTAAAAAATTGTGGTGATTTACTCTCTTTTGCTTTGCAGCCCGCACATTGACACAATTCTCACTTCTATACCCAAAGGCAAAGCAATGCTGTTTTCATAAGCTTCCCTTCTTCCCCACAAATAAAGACCACCATCTCCTTTTCCAAGAAAACAATTCAAATTAACCAATAACCCCCTACAAGTATAACATCATGGTGATGCAGAACAAGTATTGATTAAAACAAAAAGGGCTTTTTAAAAACAGCATTAATTCTTACCAACTCCAGTAGTTATTGATTCTGCATCAATGTCGTTAGCCTTTTTCTTTGCCACTTCAGCTAGTGCCAATTCACCCTTATCTGCTGCAAGGTAATGGATGTCCTTTGGAAATAAAGCAAAATAAAAGATTAATCTAAAATGAATCAGACAAGTAACAAAGGAGAATTTGAAAGAAAAAGGCTCTTTTCTTGCTTAGATCGCAACCACAAATGGAACAGATGAACCTACTGTTATATTTTAATTTTCTTTGTACTATTCTTTCCCTATGCAAATTTATTAACCCTACTCATGTTGCTGAAAGAAATGTCTCTGGTTAATACATAAAACACTGACTATCCATGAACTGATAAAAGTGAGGCTGATGACTTTGCATGTATAACTGAAACTTTAGCTGGATGCATTAGGAGTCTGGTGCAGCTGCTGCAACATGAACCGAAGGGGGATTGGCTGGCAGGTGGTTTGCCTGTCTTGTTTGTGAGGCCATGTTGTTTACATCTAACCAAAAGTGCAGGATGACTCCTGATCTAATGCTAATGTTTGTGATGCAGCATTTCCATATGAGAGTTTTGGGCTAAAGCTATGCTGGAATAGGTTTCAGTGTAATGATTGTCCTATTGCACTGTAAATTCTTTGTGTGAGGTGATTCTCACTGCAATGATACTGGAGGTACAGTACAGAGACTAATAGTGCTCAGTGACTTGAACATTCAAATAGATGATGAGATTTCTGAGTCAACTCAGGATTTCATGGCCACTATGACAACCATGGGTTTAATCGCAGATGACTGTAGGCTAAGCTCATATAGTTGGCCACACGGGATCAGAGAGCTGTATATTATTCCCATGTCATGGGTCCATCGTTGCCTCCTGTAATTTGAGGTGAGTGTCCACCTATTCTTAAGGGAAGAGGGATCTGTTTTGATGGTCTAACCTTTGAGGGTAATGCCTCTCTGACATGGATATGCACCAGCAGCCAGGCACAGTTTTGCTTACTGTAGTAAATGAAGAGTACTTCCTTGTAACTGAGCTTCTACAAGGAGGAGTCTGCCTAGTCATACTCATGGGATGTGCCAGCTGGTGCAGCTCTGATGGTGGAACCTTAGCTAGCCACGCCCACTGGAGGGCTCACATGCCTCCTCCTGTCCCTACCCTCACTGTTTCAGAAGGTTTGAGGGGTGAGGCTATAAAAGGGGAAGTGGCGCTCACACTGTCTCAGCTCCTTCCACTGCCTGTGTTGTAATTAGGACTAGGGTGACCAGATAGCTAATGTAAAAAATCGGGACGGGGGTGGGGGTAATAGGTGCCTATATAAGAAAAAAGCCCCCAAAATCAGGACTGTCCCTATAAAATCGGGACATCTGGTCACCCTAATTAGGACTCCAAGGAAGAGGGGAAGACGGGTGGGGAGTGTGAACATGCAGAGTCCATCTTGAAAAACCTTTGTTACAAGTAAGTAACCACAGAGTGGCTTCCGCACATTCCCACTCATGGGCTAGGCTGGCTAACAGTACTCCTTCAAAGGAAGCTGGAACGAGGAGTTCTAATGAAAATGCAACTGTAGGACTGCACTGCCAAATTGAGCATCTGGCCTAGAGGCTAGATCCAAGGCATGCTGCTCTGTGAAAAGTATGGATGAACCTCCAAGTAGCAGCTCTCCAGATCTCTATAATTGGCGTAAGTCTGAGATATGCAGACAATGCCACCTTAGCCTAGTAAAGTATGAGACTTAATTCCCTGGAGAAGAAGTATTGAAGCCAAAAAAGTATGTCTCCTGAATGAAGCGTCTAATCCATCTAGACAACAATTGTCAAGAAACAGGTTACCCTTTTTTATTTTCTGCACAGGAAAATAGGAGACCATTGAAAGTTCTTTGTCCTATCTAAAGAGTAAGCCAAAGCTCTGTTTACTTCTAAATCATTCTAGTAGTGTGTGTATTATGGCTTCAGCCCTATGGGCAAGAGGTTTGGGGCAAAAAAGATGAAAGACTGAAAGATGAAATAAAGAACATTCTCCCAGAGGTTCCTAAGGTTGTTTCATTAATTGTGTGAGAACCAAGTTAAGATCCCACAGTGGAGGGACACCCTTTACTGACTCATGTGTGAATACTGACTTATTGTTAACCAGAGTGTGAAAACCAATATGTCTGATAAACAGTGTTTAATCGAATATAAAGACAGAACAGGAATTTTGAGATTAAGCATGATTTGGACTGGGTCTGATGAAGGAGGTATGCTATTTTCAACTGCCCACATAGAGAACACATTTTAACACACTCCATTTTCTAGTTGATTCTTTCCTAGAATTAATTAAAATAGTTTGTACATCAGCTGAACATGAAAGCTTAAAGTTAGTTAGAAACCTATCGTTCACGCTGTCAGCTGGAGAGAGTTTGGGTCAGGGTGACGGACTCAACTGCTCTGGTGGGTCAATAATTTGGGATAGACTGGAAGGGTCTTGAAGTTCCCTGTCAACAGGTGGAGCAGGATTGGGAACCCTTGGTGTCTGGGCACAAGCCAGGGTGATTAGAATAATACTGGTCTTGTCCAACTTTATCTTGTGTATGACTGTGACGAAGTGGGGCTGTTCTTAATGTTCCCTCTGAATACTGTGGGGGGGCCTCAGTTCCTGGCCGACCTTCTGTCGCCTAGCAACTAATGGCCAAGCCCTTCCCCCCCTGCAAGGGGATGCTAAAGGTGTGGGAGAACAAAGAGGTCAGGTGACCTCCTGGCCCAGGAAAGGAACTCAGCAGAGGAGGAAGGGCTGGAGGGGGTTGTCAGTCTGGAGCTGGCTGGGGATCAGGAGTGAAGTGCAGATTTGGGGGTCTGGCTCACTGCCCCCCAGAATGGACCAGGCCGAGGGGTCCGGTTCGCTGTACCTACAAGCTCTGTTTTAGACGTGTTCCTGTCATCTAATAAACCTCTGTTTGACTGGCTGGCTAAAAGTCACGTCTGACTGCAAAGTATGGGTGCAGGACCCTGCGGCTTCCCCAGGACCCTGCTGGGGCGGGCTCGCTGTGGGAAGCTGTGGGCAGAGGATGCTGAATGCTCCAAGGAGAGACCCAGGAGGTGAAGACGTGTGAGCTTCTTGCCCTGAAAAAGTCTGCTCCAAGGAAGAGGAGGCTCCTCAAAGTCCTGACTGGCTTTGTGGGGAGCAGTTCCAGAGCATTGCCCGGGGACTCCGTGACAATTACCTTCAGCACAGGGTTGGGGGGTGGGAAGTACCCAAGAAACCTTGATTCCATAGTAGGAGAAATGCATCTGAGATCAAACAATTGTCTATCCCCACCCTCAGACCAAACATCTGACACCTCATATTTATTTGGTTGCTAATAGGTCTATGGCTGGGTGTTCCCACTGTACAGAGATTCCTTGGGCTCCTGATGTCTTCAGGGACCAGTCTTGTGGTAGACCCTATTGGGTTGATCTACTAGGTCATTGTTCTTTCCTGCATATATAGTGCTATCAGAAATACACTATGAACAATGCACCATTTGCACACTAGCGCTTCCCTGCAGAGCCAGGGAGAGTGGGCTCCTCCCTGCTTGTTTATATAATAAACTGCTGTGGTACTGTCTGTGACCACTTGAACAATCTTGTGTTGAACAGGAAGTAGAAAAGCCTTTAACACTCAATGAATCCTAGAAGGTTTTTGTGGAATCTTGTCTTGGGAGTCAATGACTTCTTGCATTGAAGGTGTGGCAATGAGCTCCCATCCTACATTGGATGTATCCACAGTGACAGTCACTGATGGTGCTGGAGGGGTGTAGTGTCCACCCGGGAGCATATTTTGTGGTTGAGTTCACCACTGTAACGATAGCAGCTATTTATGCTCTGTCTGTAGTTGGCGAACAGCCAGTGTTGAAGGGTTCTCATCTTTAGATGAGCATATGGAATGACATAGTTCGTTGAAATTAGAAGACCCATTAATCAGAGGTAGAATATTACTTGCTGAGATTATTGAGTTTGTAGACTGTGTATGGTTTCAAATCTTTCTCAAGGAAGAAGAGCTCTGTTTAACTGATGGTAGGTATTGATTTAGTCCATTCCAGAACAAATTTTTTTGATTTATCAGGAACCTCAGATTTTCTAAAAGGATACAAGTATGAGAAAATCGCTTTGCAAAGATGATTTTCTGATTATGTTTTTTTATTAGGCAATTATCCAAGTAAAGATAAACATGTATCCCTTTCCTTCACAAGTAAGCTGTTACCACTGGCAGGCAATTTGAATATCCTGGGGGTGGAACAGAGGCCAAACGGAAGGACTTTGTATTGGTAATGGTTGTTTCCTACTGTAAAGCTGAGGTATTTGTGATGGAAATTCTTGATGAAGATATTTAGTTTCCTTAGATCCGTGATTGGTCAGAGACAACCATCTTTTTTGGGAACCAAGAAGTATCTTGAATAGAACCCTTTCCTTCTGAATTCCATTTGGACCTCCTCCACCACTTCTATTTTGAGAAGAGCCAGAATCTCTGATCTCAACAGACTCTTGTGAGAGGGGTCCCTGAACAAGGAGGGGAGTTGGGGATTGGAAAAAATCTTAAGCTATATTGGATACCCACTGTGGATTATTCTAATTTAAACTGTCAAATGTGGGACCTTGGGTTTGGTCCTAAAGACCTTACAGAAGGTTGTTTGCCTCCTGGTCTTGATTTAAAATTACTTCTTTGTTGATAGGAGTGCTGTGGATCTCCTTGGATACTTCAGATAATAGTATCTCCTCTACATCAGGTGTAAAAGAAGAGGAGGATGGGTACTGTTGCCTTTGACATCTGGAGAGGGACATCCCTGGTTTTCTTCCTGGTTGTTAAGAAATGCCCAGAGATCTGGCAGTATATCTAGTCTCTTTCATTCTTTCTAGTTCTCTTTGGTCCTGATACTGAAAAGACCCTCGCCTTCAAAAGGGAGTTCCTCAACTTTTGCTTTGGTTTCTGGTGGCAGTCCAGACAATTAAAGACAAGCTGTCACAAGGCGCTCCCTTTGCTACCCAGTGTGCCACGCTGCCTGGCCCATTTGTATGGTCTCTTATTCACAACATACTCACAGTCTGTTCCTTTCCGCCAGGTGTCCCTTTAATCTCAGATTCCAGGCACTGCAGAACCTAGCAGGAGGATCCTTCCACCCAACTATCTCTGCCATGCCCAGCTCGCTCTCTGAGCTCCCCTCTTTACTTCCCATTCCTGCCAATTATATATCTTCCCCTGGCTGAGCTAATTAACTCATTAGCCTGATAATTGCCCACAAGAGTCAACAATCCCCACCATTACAGGCTAATTGATCCCAATTAAGCCTGTGATTCTCCATTACACAATTACCTAAGTGGGTATGCTGTCACACAGGCAAACCTTCTCATTGAAGTAGCAGACACAGCACCTCTGACCACAGAAGCTGAGGAGTCAAAGATCACCTTCAAGACATATTTTTCCATTTGCTGAGTTTCCATTATGATCACATTTGCCAAACTTCCTCCGCTTGTCAGGAAGGAATTTGAAGGATATTGATAATTTTTCCCAAAGGTGATATTGGAAGTGAGCCATGACAACTTGATAGTTTGCTACCCTTAAACCTAAAGTGGAGGAAGAGAAAACTTTTTCCCCCCATCTTTCTCTGAGGTACTAGAATGGATCAATCCCCTTTCTGACCTTTAGATAGCTGCCTCTACTACCAGAAAGTATGGGGCAGGATGGGTATGAAAACTCTCTTGGGGAATTTATCTGCTTGTTGCCTGGAAAGTGGCTGGATTAGATGAGATGAGCTTAGTTGGGTGTAAAAGCCCATCCAATAAAAGCAGAAAAAATCTGATGGAGGAATGAGAGCCAAAGATGTCACACACTGGGTGTGAGGTTTATTCTACGGCAGATGTTGGTAACTTCAGTGTGGATGCCATCCTTTCTGTTAATTCCTGACATGTAATTGCACCCGCAGACGGAGAATATGCAGAAGACACTCAGATGTTCTGATCGGGAGATGTCTGGTTCTCAGCGTCAGGATTCGCATCCTGCATCCCTTGTGTCATGTTCTTCTTCTGATATTGTATCAGCAATCACAGTAGGAGACTGTGTTCCTTTTCTGGGTTTCACAGATCAATCTGGTAGCTTTAGATACTTAGGAATTAAACCCTGAGGTCCCACAGGTGGTTGCATTTGATCAGAATAAAATACGTGATATGGATGCAGGTCTGAAGGAGTTGGCCAAAAGGGCCATGTTGGCTATGGATGCATATGCCAATTGGACCAATACTCGGCCACTGGATCTGGTTCATAATCCTAGCCACAAAGCAGAAATGGTTGGGATTCTGAATGTCTCTTCTTCAGGGGTGTGCACAAGGGGGGCAAGCAGGGGCACGCCCCCCCAATAATTGGCAGGGGCACAGAACTCCTCCAGCCCTGGGGTCACAGTGGTGCGAGTGAGCTCCTTGGGCCCCAGAGGGAGCTGACTGCTTCTCTGGCCCGTGGCCATGGGGGGAGAGCCAACTTCTCCGGCCTTGGGACTGCGGGGGAGGGTGAGCTCCTCAAGCCCCGTGCCGTGGTGGGAAGCCATCAAATTTTTATTTCTGGGCACGCCTCTGCTCTTGTTTAAATTGTGGATGACTTGAGGAAAGAGGAAGAACTTCCAATTCCATTTGCAGGAGTGTTTCCAATCTTGGGAAGGTAGAGGAGAAAGCAGTGGTCCTGCAAGGACAGTATTAGTGACAGCAATTTGGTCAGAGAACCAAAGGGTGCCTTGGAAGGGGGGATCTGCCATACAGGAATCTGTAAAACCCACCCATCTGAAAGTGTAAACGCTAGCCATGTGCAATCTTGACCATCTAAAACCTAAGCTAAAAGTTTCATAAAGCACTTCTATTTAAACACAATTTGGACTGAAGGTCCAGAGAGGTTCCAAGTCCATCGCTGACGGTGGCTGGAAGGAACTGAGTGGCCAGAGGGCTGAGTCCCCTTTCATAGCCTTGCCCATAGACTATACAGGAACTTGAGGGGTGGCCCGGGAGGAGAGCTGTGAGCACTCCAATGGGTATTGCTAGTTGAGGTCCTACCATCAGAACTGCACTCACTGGTACAACTCATATACAGCTTCTGTATATTCTGGGAATATACAGAAGCTGCTCAGAGAACACTTATTTCACATATGGCAAAAGCAAAATACCTTCTTGTTATCTTTTATCGTAAAGATAAAAATCCAAAGAGATATTTTATTCTGCACTCTAACTGGATGCAGGAATGTAAAGGGAATGGATTCCTTCCTTGAGACAATGTCTCCAAGTAAAAAAGCCACAGCTATCTCCCAGACTCAGAGAGCTTCTGGTGAGAATATCCTTCTACATCTGGATTTTCTGACACCTTAATTTAGTGGACAAATTAATGGCACAAGCTGAAGGGTAACAGTTCCGGAAGACAGGTTTCAGAGTGGAAGCCGTGTTAGTCTGTACCAGCAAAAAGAACGAGGAGTACTTGTGGCTCCTTAGTGACTAACAAATTTATTTGAGCATAAGCTTTCATGGGCTAAAGCCCACTTCATCAGATGCATGCATGCTTTAGCCCACAAAAGCTTATGCTCAAATAAGTTTGTTAGTCTCTAAGGTGCCACAAGTACTCCTAGTTCTGGAAGAGGAGCAGAAGATAGAGAGATGAAAAGAAATATGAGAGTGACAGAAAGGAAAAAGAGGGGGAAAGACAACAGCCATACTCCAAAAACATTTCCCCCCTAATTTTGTAAATAAATAAATAAGATTTAAGGAACAAAATGTCACCTAACAGTATTTTTTCATTAAAATCTCTCTCTTTCTCTGTATGTTACTGTCAGTTTCACAGATCTTCTCCCTTTGTCTCCATAGTGTTATCCCTTACCATGCTTGTGACTCTTCGGTTTGCTCTGCATTAGCTTGTCAACCGTAAAGCATATAGGGAAAGACGAATGATTGCTTGAAAAGATGGCTTGTCAAATACTCAATCGCCTCCCCCACATCTAATGGCACCAACAGTAGCATTGAAATGAAAGTATATGAGCGGAAGAGCCAGGAGCATCAGAAAAAACACTAGTGAAGGGTGAAGGGTAAAGGAGGAGGAACTGCAGTTCCTCAGAATGAAGGGGTGCGGACTTTCAGAATCCCAAAGTCTGGATGTTTTTGGATCATCTTCTGAGCACAAACACAGGTGTGATTTAACAAGAATGTGGCAAGTGTCTTGGGGCAAAGAAATTAGTTAGAAACTTGCTGCAAACACTGTACTTCCTCTGTGTAGAGAGGCCTGAGTCACAAAAGTTATGATGTTTATCAAGATTTAAAAGTTTAAAGACCTGAAGAAGAGCTTTGTGTAGGCTCAAAAGCTTGTCTCTCTCACCAACAGAAGTTGGTCCAATAAAAGATATTACCTCATTCCACTTGTCTCTCTAAAAGTTGATACTGTCAGCTTACTCAAGATAACAGCTATAAATTACATGGCTCTGGAATGAGTCATTTGCATGTATGGCTAGGATCTACTCACATCTACAGATTACAGGGGAAATTTGGGAGCCTAATTGTCCTTTCTGCCTTTAAAATTTCCCCATATATTAAGTTTAGGGGTTCTGGTTTTCAATATAAACTGAATATAACAACGACTGTAGATTTTCAAGAATTCATTTTAAATAATGTAAGGTGGAGAGCAATTTTATTAAAAATAAGCCAAAAATGGCAAGATTCCCTTAAAGGGATTTTCAACAGAAATTTCATCTTGTAAACTTACAATCAGTATTTACTTCCTGTTCATGCTCTCTGCAATTTCATTCCAGCTCACAGAGCCACATGACGAGCAGATTTTGTTTAGGTGGCTACAGTGTTGAAACTTAAGATGTAAACAATAAAATGAGACTGCTTAAAATGTCTGATTATTTAAAAAAACAAAACAACGTTTGTGTGATTTTTGAGAATGAAACCACCAGTTTCCGCCCAGATGTATGCAGCTGAGATTCATAAACCTGTAAAACCTGTTTGTTTTTTTTAAAAGGAATTTACAAGACACTAAAATATCCAAAACAAAACACTAAAACGAGTAAAAATAGAAACCAAACCCTACAATCCCTAATTTTGTACATACACAGATTTATTTATAACCACTTTTTCAGACTCTCAGTCAATGGGTTCCTGGATCAATGATGATATGACCCAGAGAAAATAGGATTTTCTGTCCAAATCCTCTCCTCTTCTTCCTTCCCCCATGACTAGTGATAACCAGGGCCGCCCAGAGGATTCAGGGGGCCTGGGGTCTTCGGCGGCGGGGGGCCCCCGCTTTGCGGTAATTCGGTGGCGGGGGGTCTTCCGCTCCGGGACCCGCCGCCGAAGTTCCCCGAAGACCCGTGGTGGGGGCCCCCCGCCGCCGAATTACTGCCGAAGACCTGGCACTTCAGTGGCGGGTCCCGCTTCCGCGGTAATTCGGCGGCGGGGGGTCCTTCTGCCCCGGGGCCGAAGACCCGGAGCAGAAGAAGCTCCGGGAACCCGGGCCCCGCGAGATTTTTCCAGGGCCCACGGAGCAAGTGAAGGACCCCGCTCCAGGGGCCCTGAAAAACTCTCGTGGGGGCCCCTGTGGGGCCCAGGCCCTGGGGCAAATTGCCCCACTTGCCCCCCCCCTTGGGCAGCCCTGGTGATAACACTAAAATCTTCTGTCACCTGGGCTCAGAATCTGAAGGTCATTTTTGTCTTCTTCCTTTTATTCTCCTCTCACACCAAGACTGTGTCCAGATGTTGTTTCTTCCTCTACGAGAGCTTCAAGACTCACCCATCCTCTGTGTCTAAATAGTTAAAACTCTCAGCCATGTCTCAATCATCGCTTGCCTTGATCACTGCAGAATCTCGTCTCTAGTCTTCAACATGGCCCTATACAAGTATATAGGGGCGGCTCCAGGCCCCAGCACGCCAAGTACGTGCTTTGGGGCGGCAAGCCGCGGGGGGCGCTCTGCCGGCGCCGCGAGGGCGGCAGGCAGGCTGCCCTCGGCGGCTTGCCTGCGGAGGGTCCACCGAAGCCGCGGGACCAGCGGACCCTCCGCAGGCAAGCCGCCGAGGGCAGCCTGCCTGCCGTGCTTGGGGCGGCAAAATGCCTAGAGCCGCCCCTGCAAGTATATCCAAAATATGGCCACAAAGATTTCTCACCTGTCACTCTGATTACATCATCCCACTCCTTGAATCACTTCCCTAGCTTCTCCTCCATTACATCAAATATAAACTTCTCACATTCACGTATCTACATAACTTTGCTCCTTCTTGCTGATCCAAACTAATCTCTTATTTAGAGTGACCGAATGTCCTGATTTTACAAGGCTGGTCCTGATATTCGGGGCTTTGTCTTACATAGGTGCCTATTACTGCCCCACCTCTGTCTCAATTTTTCACACTTGCTATCTGGTCACCTATTCATGCCAGGGATGTGAGTCTCGATACTCCAGTAAATCTGATTCTTCCACACGCATCTCCATGCCTCTTTCATGCTGCAACCAGTACCTGGACTATCCTCCTAACTGTGATCCATAATGCCACTCACTCTCATTGTTATATGCCTCCTGAGAATACACTTCTTCTCAGGTGTCCACAAAAATTAAGTCAATAACATTCAGTCACATCTGCACTCTGGGCATAAGAGAACCACCAAGAGGTGCACGTCCCTAAACTGGGTACCACCTACACGACTGTATTGCTTTAATCCTAGTCTTTCTTTCCCATGTCTCCTCCCTACTGTTTGTTCCCCTCACTCATTTTGTCACAGCTAAAATTTAGAATGTAAGCAAATGTATGCAACTAGGGCAGGGAATATGTCTTTGTAAGTTATCATTTAAGTGCATCTCACACTTCTGAGAACTATACAACAACAGGACAGATTGCGAGCATCCGAAGATCAAGTGGGGAAAGGATAAGGTTTGGGATGAACAATAGCGAGTCCCCAGATTGAAAGGGTGATGCCTTTCAGAATCCCCAAAGTACGGATGTGCTTGGACCAGTTTCTGAGCACAAACAAAGGTGTGATATAACAAGAATGTGCAAGTCTCCTGGGGCAAAGTAATCAGTTAAGAGCTTGCAGCAAACACTGTACATCCTCTGTGTGTAGATCTGCCGTGGTTGTCAGGCGAGAGGGGCCTGAGTCAAAAAAATTATGATTTTCATCTAGATTAAGAAGTTAAAAGTTTATACTGTCAGCTTGCTCGAGATAGCTGAAAATCAGATGGCTCTGGAACAAGCCTGGGCTTACAAATATTTGAATATGTAGCCAGATTCTGTCCACGTATATAATAACGTTTATATCGATTATGTTTAGGGATTCTGGTTTTTAGTTTAAACTGACTGTAATTTTTTTTTTAAATAATAAAGTTGGAGGAAAAACAACTACAGAAAATGACAAAGTTCCTTTAAATGTACTTCCAACAAACAGAAATTTGCACTTTGTTTACGGTAAATTACAGCCTGTATTGCTCCCTGTTCATGCTCTTGGATTTTCTTCTTGGTCCTGTGGGAAGGCACTCAGATAGTATGGTAATGGGGACCCTATCAGCACCTCAGATAGATAGAACAGCAGCCTGGTAAGTGGCCTTTTTTCGTGCGGTTATGCAGAGTGCTTTGACATAGGATGCAAAACATAAATATGACAGTTTAAAAAAACCTATTGTAAGTTCTTTTTAAATACCATTTTATATAACTTGTCATACTAATTAAACCCCCAATTTCTGCCCAAATGTGTGCAGTCAATCTATATAACAGGAGTCCAGGATTGTCTCTCTCTCTCTCTGTCTGTCCTTTTGACACCTAGAATGTGTGTTGGGTCCGTGTGTAGTGATGGGAAGTGCTAGAAGTAAGCTGAGAACTCTTGGTTTAGAACATCACCTAGTTCAATCATCACTGAGATTCACCATCTGCTAACAGCTAATTTTTAAAGTTCTCAGTCATTTTCGCCTTATGTTTTCCGAATTATGCCCATATGACAGCACAGGCTTTCACCTCATATTCAAATTAACTTACCAAAGGGGATTTTACTAGGAAATTACAAAACACGAAATGAGGAAAAAAGAGAAACCAAAACTCAGATTCCCTTACTATGTACATCAATGAATGAAAACAAAACGATGTCATAAAATTCTTAACATGATTGTAATAGATTTTTTTCACATAATCAACCAAGAGATTATCACGTCAAATATCACATTACCTATCAGAAACAATCAGAAAAATAGATTTTCCTGCTGGCTATCAAGAGTATGTTGAAACGGCTGGCTTTTACCATTTAATAATTTGATTAGTTCCAGGAGCTGCTTTTTATGCTCATCTTTGCAACTTATGCAGAGCTAGCCCTCAGTGAGCAGAAGTCATCTGAAACACTGTTGCGCATATGTCTATAGGATATTTCTGGGCAAAATTCCAACATTTCTTCAGAAATTACTTACACTTTCCTCATCAGTGTTTCACCCAAGATCTGACACTTTTATTAATGTGCCGGTTGCTCGGGTTTCTGCTACCTTTGCTACAGTGGATGGCCTTTTGAATTTTCAGCAGCGGAGAGCTGGAACACACTACAAAAGGATTTAAAGCTAACAACCCTTATATCGCTTGATCTTTTCTGTCATAGATTGGATCAGTCATCGTCCAATACATGGAACTGTTATTCATGATATATTATGTCCTCTTCTATTTTACCTTTTTTTTTTATTGAACTTTGTGAGAGTTTATAAAATTGATGGATTTGTATCTGATGTGGTGCTAGGAGCGCTGCAGAGGAATATAGCAGTGCCTGAATGTGTATTATTATAGCATCATGTTAGTGATAGCTGAGGAAGAAACTTTCAGTATGAATCCCTGTCTTCAGATAGTTTTAATTTTATGAAAACAAAGAGATTTTGGACTGAATTTTCTCATCCTATCTCACAATCCCAAGATAGTTTGTTATAAACGCTTAAGAGAAGGGTGCACATACCACATGCATTATGGTCTAAATTTAAAAATATATACTTAGATTGTAAACACTTCAGGGCAGGGACCATCTCTTTGTTGTATATGTTGTGTGTCTAGCACAATGGGTCTGAAGCCTCCATGTGTTACCCCCATGCAAATAAATAATAATTTCTGTGGTATACATGGCTTTGAATTTCCCAACTGTTGTATGTTTAAAATTTCAGCCATATGACTGTTACCTAAATGTAAGTATTGCTTGTTCATTTTTAAAAAATGAGCATTTTCACTTCACTGAGTGGTGCATAAGCAATGAGAGGCTTACAGGGGAGGTGTATTTTGATGGGGGATTTGAAAGAGAGAGGGTGGATCTTGCTTCTTGCACAGGGTTAGGGAAAGCATATTAGGCACTAGGAACTGCAGGGAAGGCCAGGACACATTCTAAAAGGATTGATTCTGAAGCCAGGAGTAACTGAAATGTAAAGCATTCCACTCATGTAAAACAGCTGTGAGATCAGAATCAGGCCCCAAAAGAGCAGTTATGGGGAAGGGTATTGATGGAGTAAAGTGAGTGAGACAGAGCAAAAGAAAAGATGAGATGTGGAAGGGGAGAGGGAGCCAGTGGATAGGTTTGGAAGGGGAAGAGATACATTTGAGCATTAGTGGCTCTGGTAACATAAAGCACATTACAAATATACTCAAATAACAACACGGGCCCAATTCTGCTTTCACAGACATGGTTAAAATTGCCACTGTCTTCCTGTGTAAGCCAGGGCAGAAATTTGCCCTGAGGGTCTAATTTTGACCAACAAAAGGAGTGAAATGCAAAGTTAAGCCCTCCATTGTAGTATCTTCTGCTGCTAGTGAATTGTGTCTGCAGCTTCCCCAGGGCAAGTATGGGAAGAGAACACCACCACTACAGCACGCAATAATTGTAAAAAAGGTTCAGAATAGGCTTTCTGCTATTCTCCCAGTAAAATAGCTAAAGGTCTACATGTCTTCAGTGTTTGTGTTGACAGAGCATCCATCACCCCAAAAGAGGCTAGGTTTGATGTTAAGTGGGCAGAATTAACACCAAAAAGGGACCTAATTTGTATGAATGATCTGAAACAGGCACAAAAAAGAGGGAACATTATCTTAATTTAATATTGATCTTAGTTGGAATAACTTTTGGTTTAAAGTCATCTCAGAAGTGCTATCAACAGGAAGTTGGCATCTGATGATATGAAATTTTACACAGCTGTAGACTGAATTAGAGATACAAATACAAAACTGAGCACTCAGGGATACCATTGTACAGATTTGTGTCATTCCTGGAAAACGTCACATGATGCAATTGGGATAGGTTACAGTAAAGACACATCATGGAAGCATACATTAGTGACTGCATAGTTAAGTTTGCTTTTCAGGCCTGGTATGAAGTGTAACTTCACTTCTGAACCCCAAGCTGCCTGACAAAAACTTGTGGCTGCGTTGCTTCTCTGGGCAAAAAGTAGCAGAGAAAAGAACAAACCATCAGGTTCATAGAGTGGACTTTTAGAAGAGTAACTCATTTTAATGTTAATTAGAGATGAACTAAGGAGATGATCTTGGACATGGATCAAATTTAGGATAGAGTTCCAGGTCAAAACTGCACCAGATCTAGGGTCAGGTTTAATATCGCCAAAGTTTCACAAGCTCTTTTCATGAGATTTCAGCCGGGAGTGGCAGACGTGTTGTCCCTTGTGAGAGTTCTGCAATCCTGAATGGTGAGCCATCAGCTGTTTTGTTGAAATCTACAGTATCTTGGGGCTAAATCCAAACTAGTCTGGGAAATGGGCTCTTTCCAGTTTTAGATGCAATCTTGAACCAAAACTACATAAACAAGTTCTGAACCAGCAATTCCGATAAAGCCTCACTTGTTCTCTTTGAAATATAAGGGTGGAGAGCAGGGCTGGAATAAGGCACAGATACTACAGGGACATAGACTGCTCTGGCCTTTGGAGTCACACAGTGACATCAAAATCAAGGGCTTTGGTCAGGGATGGGGTTATGGGGTGACCCCTTGGGAGTGTGCCTAGAATGCCAGATTGCCTAGAGTCAACCCTGGTGGGGAATATGAGTTGGTTTGAATTAGAAGTCCCACTGTGGACCCAATCACCTCTAGAAGTTAATAGGAATTTAGTGGTGGTCGTGCCACGTACCAACTTGAAAATATACCCCCAAGTACCTCAATTGACTGTTTTTTCAAGTACAGCATCATTTCTGGGAGCTATTACAATCATCAGTAACCATAATGCTGTAGCTGAATATAACAATAGGACTCAACGGGCTGAGACAAGACCTTGTCTTACACTGGATCTTTTAACCACTGGTGAAGCTACTGTTTTAAGCCTGTGTAACTACATTGGTACAAGCCATGTTACACCCATGCTCTGCATCTAGATTAGGGGATTGCCCCATAGCACCCACATTGGTATAGTTACACTGGTGGGTAAAACCCCGGGGGAGACAAACCCCAAACCGCAAGGCTAGACAGAGATACTTCTCGGTGAGTTTGGAAATCACAGCTTCAGTTAATTATACTGACAACCAATGGGCAACAGAGGCTGACATCATAGGCCAGGTGGACATAGGAGTCGATATTTCGATAGGTAGAGTAGGGATAGGTTGCGATGGGCCTTGAAAGTAGCAATAGAGAAGGGGGAGTCAGTGGATGGAGGCAAAGAGAGGGGAGCACAGACAAAGCAATGGGCTAGCAAAATGATCTTTTAGCAGTATTTTGTATGGATAGGAGTGGGGCAGGCTGCATTTGTCAAGGCCAGGGGAAAGGATGTTGCAGTAACCGAGGCATGAAATGATGAGAGTTTTAGCTGTGTGGATGGATAGGAAAGGCCATATCTTAGCGACGCTATGCAAAAAGAATTGGCAAAATTTAGACATAGCCCAGAAGCGAAGACCTAGAGTGAGGCTGAAGTTGAACATCCAAATGAGAGAAATGCATGAGACAGAGATGAGCAATCCTACACTGATGCAAAATCCAGCGATTTTGTTTTCACTTCAGTCTTGTCTACACAAGGATAAAAGGTATTTTAAAAAATTCTTTAAATTCTGGGTAGGATCCAAGGGTCCATCTTGGCCAGCTGAGATGTGCTAAAGTACAACCTGTCCGGACTACACTACAAATGTAACATGTGTTAGTTAACTTTTAAATAAAACACCCTTTCAGCTAGTCCAGACAAGGCCTTACACGAGTGTATATCAAGAGTCACTCCACTGAAGTCAATGGACTGGATTCTCCAGTGGCCAAGTTCACTTTGTGCCACATACGCTGACCCAGTGTAAAGCAAATTTAAAGTGTCCAGAGATTTGTGTTGGAGAATATCCCCTGTGTAAGGGGAATCTCCACCAGCACAAACCTGGCGACTTCTTCCTGGGATGGAACTCCCCCTTCTGGCCCAAGGAGGAAGGGGACATGCTGGCAAGGGGGGGTATCAGAGGAGTAGAAGGGATATGATGGAGCAATTTTCGGTGTTTGGGACCTTATGCCTTAAATTACAGCTGCCCCCTTGCTGATTTAGTGTACACCATGCCAGGTGGTTAAGAGTCAGGAACTCATGATTGGCTCCCTCTCAGCCCCCACCTCCCTCCACACACAGCCAATCTGCTCAGGCACAGCGAGAATCAAGCCCAGTGGTGTTAAATTGGTGAAAGTGAGAGCAGAATCATTTCCCAAGCCTCTCCATGGTTACAGATCTCAACACTGCTACATCAAAGTCTTGTGCAGCAAAGGTTATATTATTGAGAGAGCGAGAAAGAGAGAGAGGAGAAAGATGAGATGAAAAGAAAAAAAACAATGCTTGGAGGGGGTATAAAGAAATACAAAAATATGTAATGATTTCCCTAAAAGTATGATATTCCCATCACATTCTTTTGATGCACACTTAGAAAAGTTTATCATAGTATACACATCTTTCTAATTAGATGGAACAAGCCACATGATTAGAGCTGTGGAAAAAAGCATCAAAAGATTCATGGAACTCTTTATATAATTAGACAGGACTTTTAATAACTCATAAAAGGAGGATTTAATTGTATCATTTAACATACAATTTAAATATCAAGATCAAACTAGCAGGGCAAGTGACTTAATGGGATAAATAATATTAACATCTAGTGCCAAAGCTTAATTTAAACAACAGAATGTCTTCATTATGCAAAAGAGTCAAGCAAATGAGACTTTCAAAGGGCTTTTTTTTTTTTTTTTTTTTTTTTTTTTTAAGAACAAGCCCTTTCCCTATTGTTCTTTGAAAACAACTAAATCAGCTGCATAGCAGCAACATGCTGAGCGCCGAGGAAAGAACTACTGGCTTTGTCCATCTGACCTCACTGCGACATTGTGGTGCAAGATCCTATAAAACAAGAGCCTCCAGCAGCCCTTGCACATAGGACCTTTTAAGAACCGGTTAATTTTACTTTTGTAGCTAATTAAATGGGAGGGCGAAAGAGCGCACGAAATGTAAAACTGCTTGGGTTGACGCTGCAGCTTTGTTGTTTTAAAAGTACCTGGAGGAGCGTTCATAATTTGTCACTTTCCACAGAAACCTAAGAGACACGCTGAGAGCATTCAGGATCCCCAGGATACGGTCTGCTCTTGTGTCCTGGCCTCTGCAGCTGTACTTCTTAAAGGAACGGATTAGAAACATTTAAGCTTATTAGAGTGAAAGATGACATGCACCCACATCTGACACAGGAGGAGGAGGAGGAGGAAAGTTCAAGAATGTATATATTAATTCCTGAAAAACATAAAACAGTCTCGAGGCCCTGGCAAGGAAAATGTCAGCAACTCAAAAGCTACTAGATTGCTATTGACCAGTTTCATGAAGGCAAGGGGCAAGCCAAGTAGAATAAACCCTTCTCCAGTATGTGTCTAATACTGCAAATGACACTGATCCTTTTTAATGTGCACAAAAGCTGACAACTAACTCATCTCGGGAACAGCCATCACAAAGAGATCTACAGGAATGACTCACCATAAACAGGTCACGAGCACCTATGTCAACAGCGAGCAGAAATGCCTTTTCAAATCTCTGATACCTGCAAGAAAAGGTGAAATGTATCATTTGCTGAGGAGGGGAACACCAGTATGAGAGATCCAGCGTACTCTGTGGTAATGTGCAGATGAACTGACAGCTGGTAAAAATCTATGAGGTGTGTTGCCTCTGTTTCAGTTCTCATCTAAAACATATATTGCGTTTATTATGAACCCCAAAAGGGAGGCCCCAGGTGACTGGTGAAATCATTTGTGGGATAGCCTGGAGATCACAGAACTATGAAATATGATGATAGCAACACTACTGAGCACTTTCATCTTCTAAACATTTTAGCAATCAGCATGCTTTGATCTAGCTAACGTCAATGGGAATTGAGGGTGTTTAGCCTAAGATAGGATCAGGACATAACAAATTAATCCTTATAACAGCCCTAGGAGCTAAGTAGGTAAATATTATTGGGCCCAATCATCCCCTCCCATGGTAAAACTTGTGAGAGAAAGAGCTGGGGAGAAATCTGTGAGGATCCTCCCCCCCCCCCAATAAAAGACTAATGTACTCACTCCAAAATTGTCAGGACTCCAGGGGTCCATGTGGAAGGTGCGTGTCATTGCACTGGCTCTGAACTCTGGCAGCCTCCCTCCAGCCCAGCTCCCTAACAATGCAGTTCCATTGGAGTCATGCTACCCATTGTGACAGACTCCAGGTACCCCCTAGAGCAGTGGTGGGCCGTTCCCGGCCAATGGGTGCTGCGGGCGGCCGTGCCTGCGGACGGTCAATGTAAACAAGCTGTCTCGCAGCCCACCAGCAGATTACCCTGATGGGCCACGTGCGGCCCGTGGGCCACGGGTTGCCAACCACTGCCCTAGAGGCAGTGCTATCTTGTCTGGGTAAGCTCCACAGGGCTGGAAAGGGAAGAGAGGCAATTGAACACCCCCGGTCCCACAGACTCTTCTCCCTACCCAAAATGGCCCCCTTTCTAGCACAGATCTCCAGACCTGCGGAGCATTCTCTGCAGGGTCTGGTGAAGAGGAGAACAGGGCCATAGAGGTGACTGAGCCTCAATTCTGCATGGGAGGAGAGTGGAGATCCACAGGCAGAGGGTCCCCTTTGAGCATGGATTTAGAAGGCAGAGTCTTAGTCCTTATCCTCCTTTTACACCGCACGAGCTGCCGGCCTACAGAAGGAATCCGTGTCAGCACTGGGATGATAATTTCACTTTTGGTTCCCACTCCTATATTGAGATCACTAGACCAGGTGTTCCCAAACTGTTTCAGGAGATGAACATTTTAATAGAGAGATTGCCTTCTGGACAATAGCTCCTCCCAAGCGCAATCCCATCGACCACTTCCTTTCTCATTCAAAACATGCACCAACCTGCGGCAACTACAGCAAATGCTTACACGAGAAAGAAATATCAAGACACGTTGATGTATGTTTTTAATACAAAAGGTGGACATCTCTAGAAGCAGCTGAAACCAAGGAGAGTCAGCCCTCTGTAGGATACCATCAAGTGCTTTGTGTACCCAACTAGCACCACAGATCATGCTCATCTAATGAGAGATAATGTATTATGTCAGAGAATCTAGAAGAATTTTCAGTACAGAGGATCAAAACCACTCCGCGCTTGTTAAATGGAAGGTGAGGGTCCAGCTAGGGAGGACAGTATGGAAAAGAAAGTCTTGATATGGAAAAAGGTTTACTAATCTATTATGCCGTCTGCATGTTTTACCATATAACAGTTCAGCTGAATAATGTGAGATTTTGATTTTTTTATAGTGTGTATGTTTTCTGGTAAAGTATTATTCTTGTAAACAGTCTGAAAAATCTGCATGAAATGAAATAGCGTATATTAAAAAGATTATTTTTTGATTTTCAGAATAACAAAAAGTAAAATAAAATAAAACATCTCAGTTACTATAAGCAGTGTGCCCATAGTTAAGGATGCACACGCATTTCCATTTTAAGAGGTAATATTTAGTTGCTTATAACTTTTTTACTCTTTTACCTTTCTGGCCAAAATTTGACAGGTTTATTCTCACTTGGGTAACAGATTTTCTTTGAAAGTTTGAGCCAAAGCAATTCTGCTATTTTTGAGAATGAAGATGATAGCAAATAATAGTTTTTTTCCCCATTATGAAAAATATTTGTGCCTTTTTTGCTTTTTTAAAAATAATAACTGTGCTGCACCACTTGTTGATGACAGAAACTTGAAATTTGGCAGCAGGAGATCACGGATGATGGTCTGGTGAAAACTGACTGTGATTTGTTAGTTAAGAGGGTTCAAAAGATGTGTTTTGTGAGTGCTCAGTGGATTTTGTAAGACAATCTATTAGTGGTTTGCCAATATTCTGTTGGGTTTACACAGGCCTGGTTAGATCAGGAAAGTTAGTGGGCAGTGCTGGGGCTTTTTCTAAATTAGTGAAAGTGCATAGGGAAGAACACAGCCCTTCTTTCCTTTGATGGGTGAAATTGTCTCACTAGATGGACCACTGGTCTGATTCTGTATGGCAATTGGTATGTTTCTAGCCTGGGCAAAAGCATTGTTCTACCCAGCTCTGAAAAGCTTTCGGCCCTTTTCTATAGCATGTTGGTGGAATAACACAGCAGAATAGAACCTAGAGCAGGCCAGCAAGTGCTTTCCCTCAAGGGATGATGCTGGTAACAAGAAAGCAAAATAAATTCACATAAGCCGAAAAGGAAACAAACCCTCCAGCTTGGCGTTCCTATGCCCCTGGGTGTGGACTCCTAGCTTCCTAAAGACAATTTCCTACTGTGTCTTCCAATCACTAATTTACAGTCCTTCCTCTGAGCACCCCATAAGGCAGAGGTGGGCACACTACGGCCCGCGGGATTGTCCTGCCCGGCCCTTGAGCTCCCATCCAGGGAGGCTAGCCCCGGTCCCTCCCCTGCTATCTCCCCTCACCCACAGCCTCAGCTCACCATGTTGCCAGTGCTCTGGGCGCAGCTGCCAGTCCTGCTGCTCTGAGCGGCATGGTAAGGGGGCGGGGAGCAGAGGGGCTGGATAAGGGGCAGGAAGTTCCGGGGGGGGACACAGTTGGGGTGGGGGGTCCCGGGAGGGTGTGGTCAGGGGACAGGGAGTGGGAGGAGTTGGATGGGTTGGGGATTCTGAGGGAGCAGGAATTGGGAGGGGGCAGATGGGGGCAGGCTGTTTGAGGAGGCACAGCCTTCCCTACCCAGCCCTCCATAGAGTTTCAGAACCTCGATGTGGCCCTCAAGCCAAAAAGTTTGCCCACCCCGGCCATAAGGGGAGGGGAAAGCAGAGCTGGAGTTAACCTCTTTATTAGTGGGGCCCACACAGTGCCCCAGACCCGTCCCACATCTATATCTCTGAAGTTTTTTGCAATACTTTGTATGAAGGATACTATATTAAAATACATTGCATTCTATATTTCTTTTTAACCAAATGCTTTAACTGAGAGAAATACATAGATAGATGTTACAGCGGTACATATATGTTAGTGTCATATATACCTTTTTGAGGAGGCACCCCAAAATTACATGACAATTCTCATTCTTACGTTTCTCAAATACAGAATAAAAACACATCCTCAATCCCAAGAAGGAAAATAGGAGACTGAATAGTTCAGTGAAACATGCCCTGCAAGATACCAACAAGAATCCATCTACACTGTCTTCATTTTTACACGGCAACAGTTAAAAGGAACAATTTGAATGAGATCTGCTCCAGCCAAGACCATACTTGCCACCAAAAATGAAAAATAATATTTTCCTTTGACTGACCTGCAGAACGGAATCATGGCCTTAAAACTGTCAGTTCTTTTCTGTCTCACAGTGATTTCAATTTTTTCCCTTTAATCAACAGACATACTTCCGCCTCATTATGGCCCCTACTCAGAAAACCGTAAAGCCAGCTTGTTATTTCCAGAGCTGCACTGGAAAATACTATCTACCAAAGACATGCTCTTCAGAAACCAAGAGAGCTGGAAAGAACAATCACAGAGACTTCATAAATTATTATAAGTAGCATTGCTCTTAAATGAGGTAGTGTTTTCAAATGAAAGTGACAAGTTTGGATTACTTATGCAACCAATATTAAATCTGTCAAGCAAGTGAACCTTTGGGGTTTTTTTTAAACTAGCTTTATTTGCAAACCTTTTTTTTTTTTAAGTCCCTTTGGTGTGTAACACTCTATTTGCATTCTGTAGGGACAATTAGAAAGTGTCCTGTGTGATGTATTAGTGCAAAGATACCGTCAAACAGATGATGCTTGTTTTACAATAGGGTTTTGTTGTGGGGAGAGCTCTTATTATTTGTAGCACACTCCATTCATAGTTATCTGCCCCCTAAACAATAAAAAAATCCACCTTTTGTTCCTGCATTAAGATTACAGGGCACAGAATTTGTTGCCTTCAAAATGGTGCTGATATACTACCGATCCTGAAGCGAACACTGTAACTTACTGCTTGCTTCAAAATAACTCTAGTAATCAAGACTTTGATAAAAAGAGAGAAGAAAATCTGCCTGTAAATTATGAAATTCAGCCACTTGTTTGGTCAAAGTGATAGCCAACAGAAATATGACCTTAGAGATTAGCACTTACATACTATTCAACTATACAGGGCAAACAGTAAAGCATTATTCTATGAGCTGTTTAGAGTATAGAATATTAAGTATAAAACCTAGTATAATGAATGATACTACACCTCTACCCCAATATAACGCGACCCGATATAACACGGGTTCGCATATAACACGGTAAAGCTCTGACACGCGGCTCTGAGCAGCGTGTTAAGGGTTCTGGGCCAGGTCGGGGCGGGTTGGATAAGGGGCAGAGGGTCTCGGAGGCAGTCAGGGGCTCCCCTACCAGGGTCTGGGGGACAGGAGCTGTGGGAGGGCACTTTTGGGGACCCCACAGTCCCAGAGTGGCCCGGAGGATTAGCTCTGCTTCCCTCACCCTGGCCCCAGCCGTGTAACTCGGGGGAGGGGGCTTGGGGGAAGGGATCCCCCCCACACTCATCAGCAGCGGCAGAAGCAGAGCAGCCCAGCCCCAGCCAGCTCCACTCCGCCAGCTCCCAGCCATAGGACGGTGAGATTTTTTGTCTCCCAAGGACCGCGTTATATCGGGGTAGAGGTGTACTAGTATGTTCTTATATAACTACTTTCTATCTATAGGGCTCCTAACACTTTGAAAGATGAGTATTATCACCCCATTTTACAGATGGGAAAACTGAAGCAGAGAAAGATTAAGTGACTTGCCCAAGACTACATAGGATGAAAAAGACAGATTTAGGAACAAAATCTAGATCTCCTGGCTTCCAAACTGGTGGGCTGGACCTTGCTGTCTCCCTGTGTTAAAAGTGTGACTTAAACTGACAAAAGCCATAAAAGCTGAATGTTTGATTCTTATCTCACTTTTACACCAGTGTCATGCCATTGATTTTAGTGGGGTTACTCTTGATTTATGCCAGCATAAGAAAGAAGAATAGGGCACTCAGGCTGTAATCTGCCCCGTTATATCTACACAAGTGTTAAACAGTGTTTAACTAGTGTTAAACAGAAACTGACTTTCAGTCACAACAAATGTTTTGATGGCCTCAGCATGCAACCACCAACTCTTGCTGGAGGCCGCTCTGACAATTTTTCCTAAAATACTTCATCAACTTTAGGAAAAACAAATAAATATGGACATATACACGTCCAAATCATTGTAATTTATTTATGCAGGTTTTTTTTGCAGACTCAATAATAAAAATAATGTACTGTTGTCTCTATTCTTGACTGGACCTAAACGGACTAGCAGCACAAATAAGACGCTTTGCACGTTTTTCTCTTTTTTGTTGTTGTTTCTTTTGTTTTAAAAGACTTTCTAGCTAGTAAGTCTGTTGTTGTGAAAAGTGATAGTTGTATGTTAATATCACTTTTTCACAGCCTCTTAGATAGCTACTAAGTCTGCTGTGAAAAGTGACATTAACAAACGTACAAATACCATTTTTCACAGTAGACTTGCTCAGCCCCGGCAAGACTGGGGACAAATTAAGCCGTGGATAAGGAGATGGGTAGGGAGGCAGAGGGGACCAGGGGCGTTGGGGGGAATGGATAGAGGACCGGGGGAGGTGGCGGGGGCCAGGGGGAGGGGGATGAGGGGATAGGAGGCACCCGCCGCCGCATGGCCGAGGATCTGCCCTGCACCTATTACATTTCTTTCACCCCCTAATTTTGTAATTGTATAAAAATTAAATCTAATTTATGTAATATACCTTATCTTTATGCACAGTGAACCAAATTCATGTCCCCGGATATGAGCAGGGGAGGAGAGGTCTCGCTGATTTCAACTGGGGGCTCTGCAGGTGTATTGGAGGGCAGATTTTGGCTATATATGTACTGCAATACCTAAACATAACACCGAGGTTTCAAGATAAAAGATTCATCCTTCACTCTGAATTTCATGGCTCTGAAAGTGGTCAACCTGTGTGTGTGGGGGGGGGAGGGCGGTATCTGTAAAATATATACAGTATATTAGTGCATCAGGGGTGAGATCTTCTACAGCCAGTTATAAGAAGCAACAGGAAAAAATCTGAGTGAGGACAGAGAAACAGAGAGTGGGAAATATACTGTAGACAAGATGGAAACATTTCTTTAGGGACTAGTTACCACCAACAAGCCTTCTTAGACATGCCCATTGACCATGTAAGCATATTCCTCGTGCTGGGCCGATAAAGGAGGACTGCTGCATTATTTTTTTCTTGTCTTCAATAAGAGTACACAATATTTAGAAAATAATCTGTGGCAGAAGGGCTGTGGCACAAATATTTATAAACCCTTTCTTTTAATTGACGAAATCTTGAGCTCTCCTCGTCTAGCAGTCCAATCACGGATGATATTCACTATAAAAAGGAATATTTAAATACATACTCAGGAAAGACAACAGACAAAAAAGAATATTGAAATTTTTGTTACATGCAATCAAATTCCACTGAAATTAAGTTTTAATTGTTCAATATTGTGTGACGCATATGCAAATATTTAAGTATTTGGAATATCAATCAAGTGTTTACTTACATCAAGCAGTTGTAGTTAAGCACATAAACAGATGATGAAAATATATTCAATCATCTACAACGCCCAACATTTATGGCAGGGTTTACACGATCTCTTTAAATTCAGTTATTTCATTTAATATTTCAATTTAATAGCTCATTCTTTCATTCACTTTCTAGGCATTTTGCCCATTTCATAAGCACAATAATAATTATTATTCATAAAAGAAGACATTTCCCATACGTTCTCATATCAGCAAGTTTTGGAACAGAAGCAGTTTGCATGATTTTTCAAAATAAGTACTGCTTTTCTTTTATCTACAATATTTTTTCTTTTAAAATTAGACAAAACTAAAAATGAAGTTACGTGTTTTAACAGAATGCTAACCGCCCTCGTGTGGGAGATCAGGCACAAAATGACCAGCAAGAACCCATTCATAATTTTACTGTGAATCTTGTAATATTTGATGTTTTACTTAAAATGTCGACTCCTGGAGACAAATGATTATGTGAAAATCTCAGCTTTCATCTGAAACCCAAAGATAGGGTAAAATCTTGCCCCCTTTGATTTCATCCCCAGTTTCTTGTTCTCCCATTTGGGTTGAATATGTGATCCCTGAGTGAGCCCTGAAGGCTCAGAAACCAAAAGGAAAAGAACAGTCCATTAAAAAAAATCTCATGATTTTGGGTGTCTGACTCATGATTTTTGAATATATCGGGCTGGCAATACTGAATTTACCTGATATTTTCAATATGCCTAGACAGGAGATGAGTCTAAAGAAACAGTGGTCCAGTGTATTTCTGATATGCTTTGGGAGAAATGGATAAGCCACTGAATGTTTATTTGCTGCAACTTACCAGTTTTTACCCCAGTAAGTGTTCCAAAAGCATCACATCAATCAGAGCTAAAACTTTAATCCAGAGCTGCTGACTGCTTTTTAAAAAAACGGTTACACAAGAATCTGACTTCAGAGATGGTAGTTTGTATCACTTGGCCAACCATATGCTGCTACATAAGCACTTAGGGGCAAATCCAAGTTTTCTGTCTTTAGATTGTGAGCTGCTCAGACCAGGGAATATGCTTGAGAGCCCATGCAAAGGGAGGGTCCCCACTCCCACTGGGCACCATGGGATTCTGGAACTGGGGAAGGAAAGCTGTTGGAAAGTTGGTTGGAGGTTGGTGGAGACGTGGCCAACAGATTCATGATTACATGATCTATTGCCCAAACCCTTGCATAGGAAGAGGCACACTGGACACAGAGTTTATTCAGTAACAACTAAGAAGTGGCCTGGAAGCAGGGAAGAGACTTGTCTTTTCATGACCCTTGAGGAACAAAGCATAGTTACATGACTGATTACTGGATTTGCCCCTTAGGTAAGAAACATGAAAAAGAAGCCAACAATGGATGGAAGTGTTTGTGTTTCTAGAGGGTTTTTAAATGATAAGAAAACTATAATTTATTAAAGTCACTTTTATAAAATTCGGCTAGTAAAATTTTTGTTTGTGTTTCTGAAGTGCCAGCTTCAAATATCACAAAGTGATGTGTGATTTTGATTGGAGTTGGCAATAGTCATCATCAGTTGTAGACATTAGATATTGGACTTGCCAGACTAACTTTATATTAATTATATCAGATATGGTTTTCTCTCTTCCTATGGGCCACTACAGGCTGTAGGAGGCACAGAAGAACAGGAACATTAAGGTCCAAGTGACAGGGACTATTTTCAAGGACAAAAAACAATTAACAGTTTCAGCAAAGTTGGCTGTTAATTTTGCCAACTTTGGAAAATGATATTCAAATCAAATTTCATTTTTATCACTCAACAAAAGACAGTGTTTTATAGCACAAAGCCTGGAACATTTAAAAGACAACTTCTTTCTACCAAAGGATTAAAAGTGTAATTTTATACGCTTACAGTTGGAATGAATTACTCTTCTGCACAAGTTGGATTTGGGAAGTCCTAACATTGGAAAACTAGGACATTGTCCCAAGAAAAAATTCATATTTATTAGTCACATTCTTCACCTAAATTGCTTATGACCCACTGACTTCAGTAAGACTTAAATACATGCTTAAAGTTAAGCATGTGCTTAAGTACTTTACTGAACTGGCTCTTTAATGACTTATGAGGAAAACTTGTAGTGTATTGCTCTGACAGTCATACCCATGTGCATCCTACATAAAGATTAATGAGTAACAATTTAGATTAAAAGTTAAATACACAGCCCTTTTAAGCCATCCAAGAGTTTCCGTAATTTTTATATTATTCTGTTTATATTGTTAAGCTACATCTCTCTAAAGGAGGTCCATATATAAGTTGATAGCTTATTGAGAAGAAAAACACAGGTCTAAGACTATGATATAAAGCTCTGGATGGAGAACTGAATGCCCTTTACATAAAGAGATACTCTGGTATGGAGCAAACAGACACACACAAAAAACTGGAAAAGGAAGCTAATATGAGGAGTCTGATAGTATGACACCCTGGCCAAAGAATTTCCTAATGGGTTTAATTTGCTGTGAATCTGCATAAGATATTCCCAACACAAAACAATCCTACTATTTGTTCTGTAAGATTATATGAAATCATGCTTTCTTCCTGGGTTGTTTTTGTATTCTACTCTATAAATACAATAAACCCTAAACTAATACTTCTATGAAATGATTCATGTGACCATATATAAATGTGCATGCTTCTTCTCAGATAGAGGTGAGTTTATTTGATATGTTTGAAGAACATTGTTCAGGCACATTTTGGAGGATCGGATTTGAAATAAACAAAGTGAATTTTTGAATGAAGTAGCTTTTTAAAAAGTTGTCTTACTTACAAGAGAAAGGAATTTAAACACAGATCCAGTAATAAAAATGTTCCATATGCAGCTAAAATTATGTTAAAAATGGCAGATATGAAAGAGTATACCGTTCCATTTATTTGCTCAGTCTTAAGGGCGGAAGCATACAAATAATATAGAAAATACAGTGCTGTTCCTTTCCATTATGCTATTTGTTGAGTACTTACCGCGCTAGTGCTTAGTGTTGGGCGAGACTGTAATAAAGAAACCCCTCTTTGTAACACATATATGAAAGAGGGAAGATTTACTGTGGGAACCTTCATACTGAGTTTCCTGGCTTTTGTGGAACTAAACAGAACCTGAATTAATGGAAGTCTGGACGGAGGAGAAGGATGGTCAGACATAGAATTATTAGTAGAAATATAGGTTCTATACCCAACCCAGCTCAAACTTTTCTGTATGATCCTGAGGAAGTCACATAAGGTCTCTGCAAAATGGGAGTTAGATACTGGGAAGGAGAACTCTTGGGAAGAACAATACTTTCCCATTTCACAGGAATGTCATGTGGCTTAATTCTTTCATATTTGTAGAGTGCTCTGAGATTTTCAATGGAAGGTGCTAGAGAAGAGTAAAATATTATTATTCAATTAAAATGATAAGAGAGCTGTTTCTTTGTAAATTATATTTCACTATTTTCTCTCTCTTATAACCTTCGTTTCCTTTGAATTTCCCACACTGCAAATTTGCTTTATCATACTCATTCTCCTTCAAGAGAAAATATTTTGTTGCCATAGCAATATCTTCCTTCCTTGCAATTCTATCATAGTGGCTTTCCTTCAGGTTTCTATAAGCTGCAACTAACACCCACCCTCAACACACATACCCTCCCAACCTTTCAGTTCTTACAACCTTTCACTACTTAGTAACTTCTCAACCGCATACCTTTATCTTTAAATACAGACACTCTCCAACACACTCTTCCAAATTACTCTAGGCTAAAAACAGATGTTAATTAAAAATGCAGATAAGAGCTGATGACACCTGTTGTTTCACACTTATTTTGCTCAACCCTGTCTGTTAAATCCCAGCCTTCATTCCATTAATTCTCTTCAGCTTTTCTTCTGTTCCTGCTTTAGCCCTCTCACTCGGGTGATCATCTAAACTCAACGGTATGTCTTGAAGGCTGTATTTTATTGAGCAAACATATCAGCATGTATACACACCAAAGACAGCTCCATCGCAGGGGCCCCGTATCACAACTCTGGTTAAGGATCAGTTGCTGCCTCCATTATGAATCTCTCTTGTCTGAGTGTGATATCTCAGCAATTTCAAACTGCAGCAGATGGGAATTTGATATTAAAGTTAAGATGGATGCACTTCCCTCCCCCGCCTTATCTTTCCATGGGTTACAGGTGCCATTCTCCCTCCTGCCTAACAATGGACAAAGGTGCATACATGTGGTGCAGCCATAAGAGAATACTGTATTAGGCCAAATTTTTCAAAGTTGGGCGCCTAAATTTAAGTATCTAAACCCATATTTAGAAATTTGGTCCCAGTCTATAATTAATGGGTTGCTGAGTTATGCACCCCAAGGGGCATTACTCTCATACCTTTATAGCTATCACTCCATATAACAGGGAGATTTTCAAAGCAAGTTGGCTGCCTAGCTGCTCTTTGTGCCTTTGAAAATCTCTCTATAAAAGTTTTTCCAAGTCTCTCCCTCCCTTCACCATCAGAAAACTTACCTCAGCATCAATAATATCTTGCTGTGAACTGGCCAGAGACAGTGATGAGGGAACAATACATAAAGAGACCAAGATCAAATTTACTGATTGTAGGTTTGCTAGGTTACTAATCCAGAGAATGCAAATTCTCAGGTTACCCTGAACCAAAGATGGCAGTGCCAAAGCATGAGGGTGTTAAAATCTCTGTGTTTCTTTCAGTGATTCTCTTCCAGCCTTTCTTTTGTTTCAGTTGCAATCCTCTCACTACAGGGCTGCCCAGAGGATTCAGGGGGCCTGGGACAAAGCAATTTCGGGGGCCCCTTTCATAAAAAAAAGTTGCAATATTATAGAATACTATATTCTCGTGGGGGCCCCTGCAGGACCCGGAGCCTGGGGCAAATTGCCCCACTTGCCTCCACCCCACCTCTGGGCAGCCCTGTCTCACACTAATCATCATGAAAATGATGTTCCTCAAATGTCCAGTGTCAGAAAGAAATTGAAATATGGATGAGAAATACCTGGCCGAAGGTCAAGATGAGTAAGAGAGGTGAAACTGGGTAGGAAGACCCCCTTTTTAAGACCAAGAAGAACCTCTAGACTGTATTGAGGGCATCGGCCTTTTGATAGTGAAGATTGTGCACTGGACTCATTGCTGGATTTTCATCCAGAACTGTGATATATTTCACCATAGCTGTTCCTGTAACTGATCCACTCTCAAAACCCCATGTACGTTAATGAGAATTCCACACGTCTGCAAGATCAGGCTCTTACACACACAGATAAACACATGACACACTAAAACTAACCAATGGTCCTCATTCTGACTCAGTTTAACTATGGAGCAATAGCCTTGGCATAGGGGTTTCCCTGGGCAGCACTGGCTGGTGCAACAGCTCGATGTCCCTCCCTTCTAATGCAGCTCAAGCTGTAGAGGTATGCCAGAGAACGGGAGATGGTGTGGAACTCTGCAGTATTCCCATTCTGGGCCATGCAGCAGCCCACAAGTGGCTGTGGGAAGCTGCAGTAAATTAGAGTGGCCCTTGGGACTGCTCCAAGTGTGCTGGGGGTCAGGCCCAGAGTCCCAGAGACAACATACAGCCACCTTCCCCCCACTCCAGGATGTGCCTTCCATGAGGTGCACCACAAAATCTGACCCAGGATTTTTTTTTCTGTGAAGCTACAGAAATTTCTGTGACTAATGCTGCACAGGATTGGCTCCCTAGGGAATCATATCGCCCTGTTTATTCTTTTCTGGTATTTTGCCCAATTTTGCTTATTCTGTGATCTTCACCGGAGAATTAAATCTCAGACCCATTCACACGGCTTCAAAGTATCTGACTGAAATTGAAACCAGTAGTGGAGCTGGCTTAAGAAAAATTCATTATCAATACTACCGAAACAAAGGCACTCTACACGGTCAAATACACATCTAGTGAAGACAAGGTGGCAACCCTATTCTGGTTTCTCAAGCAGGTCGGAAAGCCTGGCTTGGGGAATTTTTTCATGAGCACTTGGATCACTGTGACTGAAATTCCTGTCGGTGACTGCAGCATGCATATGAAAACCTCTAGTTTTGATCGCTTTTACAAGACGGCAAAAACACTGAACACACATAATATTCTCTAGAAGATGGTAATTTCACCAGTCTATGTGCCTACTACATTCTGCCCTTATTGAGACCTGAGGAAATTTGGTTGAGTTGAATGGGAATTGCATCTAAGGGCATAATTAACCCTTAAAGGGTTGCCATACCCACACTATGCAAAAAACAAATGACATTATCGAAGACAGTCTCCTTAAGAGATGAAGACACACGCTTACACACTCCTGTACTGTTATCATTAATGTTTATAAATACATTTCATGACAACACTAGCTATTAATACAATGAAAACACCCTGCCTTGCCAAACTCCGGGTGCCATAAAAAAAAAAAAGGCATACACTCCTAGACACGTAAGGCTCTATCCTAACCCATCATCTCTCCTAATCTCCCACTCCCACAGAGGCAAAAGGCCTGGAAATCTATCCTTATAGGGTGAAGGGAGTTTTCCAGACCCCCTAGTTTAGAGGCCTGCCAGAGGCACTCACAGATCCCCTTGTTTTCCAGTGATCTCTGGCTGTGTAATGGTCCCTAAAAGGCAGTTATTGGTGTAAGTTAAGGAGAGTACTGGTATACCCTTCAGGTGTCCTGGGACTGGCCAGCAGACGGAGGAGTGCCTCACATAAGAGACAGCACTGGGTAGAATTAGGCCTTTTTCTACTCTGTCCTGCTGTCACAGATATTCTGCCTTCTCTCTTCCCTTAGAGGTGAATTGGTTGCCAGAGAGAGCTCCATGTTTAAGCACTGCTTTTGTGTGTATGGGGTTATGCTGTTGCACTTCTGCATTTGTTTGCTCACAACTTTACCAAATTCTTCTTCTGACTCCGCTCAATTGCGCCCTACTTTGGGAAGAGAGGACCTGGCTCTCCTGAAAGGACCTTACAAGGTGCAGTGCAGTGGTAATTACAGTAAAATTAAGGTGGGAGGCCAAGCTTCATTTTCAGCCTCAGGCTGGACACAGTGGCTTAACCAGTATTTTTAAGTGTGCATCAGATCAGATCTGCAGCTTGTCCATGAGGGAGGGATAGGCACACACTAGTAATTACAACACCACTTTGTTTTGTAAGGTAATTCATTTTCACCCCAGACAAAAATACGGAATCATCAGATTTTGAGATCCAAGTTGTCCTTGAACCTTAAAATATTTTCTATGATCTGCATGTAACAGAGATAAAAGCTTCAAATTCTTTAAAATGTAAATTCACAAACACAAAAATGGACGCCAGCTATAAGGGAGAAAAGGACAAATTGTAAATGCTGATCTGCTGGCTACATTCTGACTCGTGCCAACTCCGCAGCTGCAGTTTAGATGTTAAAGTAAGGGCCTTAATTTCCAGCTCATGAAATGTTACTCTCAGAATGTATGCGTGCATGTTGCATGTGAGGGAGAGAAAGCGAGACAGAAACAGACATGTTCTGAATAAAACACAGAGCATGGGCGTGTATGTGTGCAAAATAAACAAGTTATTTTCATGCATTAGGAAATACGACAAGAACAATTTATGAATGCTTGAGTGGAGCAAAGCAAAGCCATGAGTCAGCTATATAATGTCATTCCTAACAACTGAAAAATAACTATTCCATCCCTCTCCATGTTCTGTATTCATAATGCATTAAATACATGGTGATATTATAATAAAGCAGGAGAGTGGTTATTTGATGTCCAAGAAACACCAAAGATGTATTTGATGCTTGTAATTCAGTTCCTGTATTTTATTTATAGATAAGAATTCAAATTTGAAGTGAAAATAGTTATTCATCCCATACATCCTAATTTTGTGTCTCCCCAGGACAAGCCCTTATGTTCCTGTCGTGCTGGTGAGAAACAGTCTTTTGATAGCTTTTCACCTCCGTTTAAGAGGCCTTTAATTTTCATTTTGTATATAAAACTCTTGCATTCAAAGGCATTCCATTCTCATGATTTAAGGCCTGCTTCTGCAAAACTCTTCAACTCCCATTGAATTCAATGGACACAGAGGAAGCTCAGTGGCTCGCCAGATTGGGCCCTTAGTTTTATAATAACAGACAGAAACAACGTGGCTGCATTAAAATTACATGCTGTAATTTGCATTTTATTTCCTTCTAGTAGTGATTTACTTTCATCTCTTTGCTGTTCATAGTCTGTGCCATCACAATCGGTGATGACCTACGTTTTTGGACACGAGTGGTGTTTTTGGGTAGCTTCATTTTTAGGTGTCCAATTTGAGACACCTTAAAGGGGCTGGATATTCAGTGCCCACCACATTCTGAAAATCAGGCCCCTTTAAGGTGTCTCAAGCTGAGCACCAAGAAATGAAGGCCTATTATTTCATTGATTTGGAAACAGGTCTCTCAAGGCATTTGTAATGGGATACAAAGCCTTTCGTCTACAGCACCTACCACCTACAGTACCGGTTGGGCTGGCAGTGACCCATTGCCATGTGATGGCTGTTTGATGACCCCAAATACCGTTTAATTCCGCCTCATGTACGGGACCATATAAACCCACTACATGCATGCACAAAGCATCCCTGATTTCCACTGTGCATGTAGATCCAGCACCAGTCACAACAGGTGCACTGTCTGGCTGCGTGTACCATTCAGAAATCTGGCAGTGTCTTGAGTTCACTCCTAGCTAAAAGGTTCCCCCCTTTTCTTGCTGACACTGTGCAAAACACTGCTGACAACATTAATGTGAACTGCACTAATGACACTGGTATCCAAACAGTTTTGAAGGCAGTGACAATGGGATTTCCATCGGTCAAATACACATTCTACTACCATGATCCTACAATTACTGAGCATATAGTTGAACTTCCTTTTGTCAGGTCCTGTGAAATAAGGGTACAATTTTATAAGCCATGGCAACAGGGGGTAAGTGGGGTTCCCTAGAATAACAGAGGGAACAGTGGCTATTTATAACAATGTCATTTGGTGAGAACAATGGCCCAGTTTGTCCAGGAAGGTAAAGTCTTGATCTCTTAAATATCCTAGCATCATGCACCCTGCTACTGCATCCCACTTTAGTGTCCATGAATCTGCCCCTGTGGTCAGGGCCTGCTTAATGCTGTAGTAGTACCCTTTGCAGTTTATGAACTCATGTGCTCCTTGCAGAGGGAAAACTACAGGCACATGAGACCCATCAATGGCATCAGCACAGTTTGGAAAGTCCATTCTCTCAAAGCCAGCAATTATTTCAGGAACATCTGTAATGCCCACAACCTTTGGGTAGATCACAGTCCTGATTGCCTCACAAACCTCTGCCACAACAACGCCCACAGTTGATTTGCCAACTCCCAACTGGTTAGCCACAGACTTGTGGCAGTGTGGGGTAACCAGCTTCCATTGGGCTATAGCAACCTGCTTCTGGATTTCTGTGGCCTCCCTCATGAGGATGTCCTGTTTCTGGAGAGTTGGAGCAAGCTGATCCCAAACCTCCTGAAACATCTACTTTATGTGAACGTGCTGGACCCACTATTGGTCATTGCAGGTCCACATGATGATGTGGTCCCACCAGTCGGTGCTTGTGGCCCTGATCCAGAAGCACTGGTCTACATAGGGGGAATCTATGGCTAAGGCAACAGACTGGCATGTCAGTATCCCCCTCTTAAATGCTGCCAAAAAGTCCACCAATGTCTTGCAGACGCTCCGCCTGATTCTCAAAAATAGGACTGGCAGCATAAGATGGAGAAGTTCTTCCACTGGCTCAAAATCCATGTTGATGGCTCCGGTTGCTGGGAGCACATGGATGCAAAATAGCTTGACTGGATGTGCTGGTAGGCTAAAATCACCCAAAACAATTCTGGTCAACTTCCATGGGATGGACAGACAAGTTCTCCCACGACTCACTACTATAAACCAAGCCCTAAAGCGGCTTTGGCTGGTAAGGGCACTAGAACCCTGGGATATGATGGTTCACACTCACAGAAGCTGAAATTCTGACTCAGGTCTGAGCAGCGCAGTATGGATGCATCAGCACTGTTGTGGAGATCAGGTTTCCAATGCAGTGTGGATGCTCAAGTGTGGGCTTGGAAATACTGAGTCTGCAGGCATGGGTCACACAGACCCCAGGCTTAGTTTGCTCTGTAGACATACCCTTTTTTATGTCTAAGTGATCTAAAGTGATCAAGTTAGTTTACCAATGTTACTTTAAATCTATAATACAAGCAGCGGCGGCTCCACGCACCAGCGCACCAAGTGTGTGCCTGGGGCGGCAAGCCACGGCGGGTGCCCTGCCGGTCTCTGCGAGGGCGGCAGTCAGTCAGCCTTTGGCGGCTTACCTGTGGGAGGTCTGCCGGTCCCACAGATTCAGTGGCAATTCGGCGGGGGGTACGCCGAAGCCGCAGGACCGGCAGACCTCCTGCAGGCAAGCCGACGAATCCGCGGGACCGGGGACCTCCCGCAGGCGTGCCACTGAAGGCTATCTGACTGCCGTGCTTGGGGTGACAAAAGAGCTAGAGCCGTCCCTGAATACAGGTTACATTTAGCGTACAGTCAAATCATTTCTAGCCACTTAATGAAACACCTCAAAGGAAGCAGGAAATAAACCCCAGTTAAGACAGAACCACTTTAATAAAATAAAGATCAGCTATGGAGAGTGGTTTTTTGCTTTCTATCAGAAAAAGCTCCCATTTCTGAACATTTCATTCTGTACTTAGATTATGTCTTTTCAGATAAAGCATTACCATCTGTTCTGCCAACAATCACATGATCATATCGCTTGGATTCCACTGAATACGAATCCTACCGACAATAGGAAGACAACAAAATAGCATCCATTTGTTCCACAAACCACTGCAGTATTAGGAATAGGAGTTCCAGAACTGATTAAGGGCTACATTCTGTCTTGTCCGGTGGGGGAGGTACAGCACACTGGGAGAGCCTTCTGTCCAGCCCCTGCCCCCACGCCACAGTTCCCAGGCAACTTACTGACACTGAGGCTCCCTGATTGCTGAGGTGGGGGTGGCGGTGGGAGGAGGAGAGATTGGCTCACTGCACCCAGCCGTGCTCTACAGCCTCAAGGGTTGAGAGCTTAGTCAGGGCTCCATGCCTCTGCATGCCTGATAGCATTTGGCAGCAAGCTCTCAAGCCAGAGAGGATACACCTTTCACCAGCAGCTATAAAGAGCACCTCGCAGCAATCTCTGAGGCATTCTTTCTGTATCTGCTCTGTGCAGACAAAATTGCCCAGAGCACCTCCATTTGGCCATTATAGCACTGCAGCCTCCCCACTGCTTCTCTCTGAAGAGCAAGGACACAATTTGTACCTAACACCATAACTGTGTCTGGCAGTGAACTCGGTTGAAGGTTCTGTCCTTAAAGCATCATATTATAATGCTAATATTATGAAATTTCATCAGTTTAGAAACATTCCCTTGGCCTTTTTGTGGACTAGTTTAGTATAAAGATTATCCCTTTTCAGCTTTCCAGTTTTAGAAGACAATTATCTCTTTGAGTTCTGACAGAGGTTAAATTTACCTTCAAAATAATTGACAGTTCATAATTTTGCATATAATTCTAATGAGACATGGAAAATGGGTGCTTTCATTTTAAAGTATGTGAGTCTTATTCTTTCAGGCAGACCCCTGTATAAAAATATGGTGTAACTTTTTTATTTATCACCGAGGCAAAGCATTTCTACCTTATTTGCAGTAATTGAATAGCTTCTAAGTAAAAAACAGAGTGAAAATTTCAGTTGCATTTCTATGCTAACATTTATAGCCATTCAAAAAAACCTAGGCCGTTAATTTATTATTGATCAAAACTCTACAAGTACATCAATGTTATAGAACCACAGCTAAATTTGGTTTTACGCCATTTTGAAACCATTGTATGAATTACAAGTCACAGCAACATTTCTTCTTACTCGTTTATTCTTGTGGCTGAAACTGAATTTAGTTTCTTAAACTGTATTGAAGGTTGTATTATTCAAATCATAACATGGGCAGTAAGGTTATGACCTGGAATATTATTTCTTAAGTGAGAAATCTGAAGGTGGGAAGAACAAAAGACTCAGATTTCCAGGGCTCAAAGCCAAAAATATCTTGGACCACACACTGCTCATTTGCATTTTTAGCATCAATTAAAACTCAATGTTTCTTCCTAGTTTGTAAGCTATTCCAATTGTTAGTCTAAAAGTAGCCTGCCCATAAATCGCTCTGTAAGCACACTTTCTTCTTTCTATCAAATTAAAAGGGAAAGGTTGATTCATTTTAAAGTGTATTGATGATAGAAGAGTTCTAAGTAGCACTTTATCTACAACATCACACTTGAAAGGAATGAAGTGCAAGCTAAATAAACAATGGCAATGAATGCATTTTTTTCCGGGGTGGTCCTTTTGGAAAATGTTAACCACATTAAAGTGGGCGGTTATTGAAATGTGCAATTAATTTGAAGTTAATAAAAGTTGAAGCTGTCAATCACCTGAGCAGGTGGTGGAAGAACCTTCTTGCATATCTGCTGATTGGGTCTCTATATTCCAACACAGTCATATCCAACAGGGGTCTTGTTGGAGCATAAAAGGTTCCAAGGCTTGCTTCAAGCTGTGCTGTGGAGTTCAAACACAGCAGCAATGAGACAAGTGAAACTGCTTCAATTACAACAGGTTGCTCATGTTTGCCATCCGTCAGGTTTCTCAAACACAGATGAAATGTCAGCTTGTCACAGGAAAGATGAAATTAAAATACGACAGCTGGTACAAAAACAAACCTGTGTATAAACTTTCACATGGTGTAGCGTTGACAAAGACTACGAGCAACAAAAAGCTGTCAAAAGTTAAGTAATCTATAAGGAACCAATCTTTTGCCAGATATGGATAATTAAAACAGTGACTCATAAGAACAATACAGTTTGAACAAGTTCATCAGTAAAAATCAACTCCCAATTAACTCAGCTTTTCTCTTTTCTGCTCAAGAAAGAATAATGAGGCTCACCTTTTCAGGGTTCACCACTGTGCGTTTGACCACTAGGTGGTCATTGTAGTCAAGGGAGTTACACTGGTTTAAAATGATTGTTAAGTGAGAAGGCAACGAGGCCCTTCTTCTACAGAAGAATTTTTTGTGAGTCCCCCTTTCTTGACAATGGCACTTTGGCTTTTTATATTTTTTAACATAAAATGTGTTTTTCTTCCATTATTTATAATTATTTGAAGTGTTTGTGTCCTAAGTGTCTTGGTGGGGCTACTTTAATGATGAATAACATGAACGTCGTTATATGATGTGATTGTTGTCTGGGAGTCAGTGCGAGGTATATGTTCCTAAGTATAGGGCAAAACGATTGATGAAAGCCTCCATCTTTCTCAAATCACGGAAAGAACTTGATACACTGGGACAGATTCTCCTGTCAAGGTGGATTTGCAAGCCCTATTATGATTATTAGGTGGAGTTGTGTGTGTGCATTAAAACAGAGTATACCTGACCCATTGTCTCATTAGGCAGACAAAATCTCATTGATTTACTGCTATTAACTTTTGTTTGAACTAGTCATTTCTGTATTTGGTGATAACGGTTCTTTAGTTCTAAGCATAGCTACATTTTATTTTATTAGGTTTGACAGCACTAAATGCTCCAATAATACAGCCCTATAAACATGGGTGAAGTGTTAGTAAATTAGGTTTTACATGATCTTAAATCTAAACAGTAAGATAAGATGAACCTTAAAGGTATTTTCTTTCAAAGCAGCAGTCAATGTAGATTAAAATTGAATGCAGCAATGCTATTGTGAAAACAAGCCATACTCTCTTGCTATTGCTGTTTTCCTGACAGCATGTTTTGTACTTCTGAAATGTGCCAACCTACATGGGATATGGGTAACTACTAGCACAGTTATATATTCATTAGATAGCTCAGCTTGATGCTGAAGGCAGAAATAAAGATCTCAAAGAGAACCGCCACACTGCTACAAATAAAAGGGCTCACTGGGTTCCACTAATAAAAAGAAAACAAATTACCATGTCAAATTTGTTAGATTCATATAGAATAAATCCAGGCTGGAATAAAATTCTGCCTGTCGTAAGACAGCATTAGGCAGCTGCATGGGGAGAAAATACACAGACATCTATTTAGAATGTGCATATTTTTATAACTGTTTCGAGAATAGCCTATTTTTTCCACTGGTTACTTTAAAAGTGTGTTCTATTAAGACAAGATTTTAGTGCTGTACATTTGTAGAGTGGAGGTTATGGTAATCTGACTCGCATCTCATGCTGTAAAACAGGGATGGCCAACTGATGGTTTGAGAGCAAGCTGGGCAGCTTACAATTTGCCTAAGATCTATAGCTCACCACATCCACTAGCACTGGCCTTTCTTCCCCTAAAAGATAAGCCTGGTACACAGCTGTATTCTTGCTGGGCCATGGCATGACACCTTGTCACTCAACTGTTGCACTCTACATTTTGGAGTCTGTCGCATTCCAATACACAATTCAGTGGGAAGCCGTCACACCAGGGTCCAGCGGAGATGAGTCCGAGCCTTAAATTCATCCTTTCGCGTGGGAGATGTCAGGAGTCACTGCCGGGGACAGGGAGGTTACAGTGAGTGGAGGTGTAGTGGTCCTATGGTTTGCAGGAGATACAGGGAGTGTGGAAAGACACTGGATCTTGCATTGAAAGACCGTCCTTTTTGCAAATACCCCCAAACTGAACTAAATACTCCTGTCCCCTCCCCATGACAACGCCCTTCCTTAATTTGGTGCCTGTGCTAAATATTGATATAAAATAAATATTTGACTTCTGTACTGGCCAACATTAGTCACTGATTTCAATGTAAGATGTCTATCTATCGATCCATCGATAGATAGATAAAATTACTGTATCGTATATTTTCATATAAATAACACAAAGATGATATAGATCATACAATATATAGTTATGCATGTGTATGTATTATGTAATATATGTATTATTACACCTTCCTTACTATTAATATGAATTAAAATGCAATTTATGTTTGTGCATAATCTTATTAAAATATCTATATAATAATGACATTTAATGACTATATAATAATGACATTTGATTGTAGAATAGCAAAGCATAATTCTGACTAGTCAGGACCTAGTACATATTGAGCCTTCTTTTAAAAGCCAATATGTATTATCAAAATCATTCAAGTATAGATTTTAAAATATAAGTATAAACATTTATGAAATACAACCAAACTCTGACCTTCTCTCTCTGGCGTCAGCTTTTGTCTAAGAAGGTGATTTACAATGGCACTCATGCTTATGTAACACTGATGACCCATAGTGTCCCAGTTCATGCTGCTCAGGACACTAATCGCCTCATATATCTCATCATAACGAACATACTGGTGGATGATTTCCACAGGGCCCAGCCGTCCTCTTGTGATGACACCTGTCATAGGAAATATTAAAGCCAAGGATAGCACCATAACATTGTAGAAAAATAATTCTCTATTTTTCAGCAGTTACAAATATTGTTCCTTATTAATTCAGGTTTTAACGAGTAAATGAGTTTTATGTTTAAATATTATATAGTGCATTTGTACAGCACCTTTTATAGGCTGGCCAGATAGCAAGTGTCAAAAATTGGGACAGGAGGTGGGGAGTAATAGGTGCCTATGTGAGAAAAAGATCCAAAAATCGGGACTGTCCCTATAAAATTGGAACATCTGGTCACCCTAACCTTTTATCTAAACATATCTAGCCTCAATATGCTTTACATGGTGCAGAAAACCCAACAGTGAAATGCATCCATGTATGGGGCGGGGAATGTGGCATATACTTACCGGCATAGCAACTCTACATAACAGTTTATATTATTTGTTTATTTTAAATTATTTATAGGTTTTTATATGGTGCTCATCACCATAGTACCTGGACTCCTCACATATGTTAATAAAATGAATTTTCACAATGTCTCTGCCAGGTAAGGAGGTATTCTTAGAGAAGACAGAAAGCAAAGAATAGCGTAAAGTTTAGAGAAAGTTTCTTGACAACTTAAGTGAGTGCTTCTTGGACCAGCTAGTTCTAGAGCACACAGGAGGAAAGGCTATTCTCAGCTTAGTTTTAAGTAACACAGAGGAGTTAATTCAAGAAGCAACAGTTGCTCAGCTACTAAGTAATAGTGACCACAATATACCGGTAATTAGGTTCATCGTCATCCTAGGAGGAGGTAAAGAACCAAGAGGTTACACAGTGACGATAAACTTTAGAAAGGGAGAACTCAATCAAATAAGATGGCTAGTCAAAAAGCCCCTAAAATCAAAAATAAAGGAAATAAAATCCTTACATGTGGCATAGATATTACTTAAAAACAGCAATAGAGACTCAGAAGGCATGTATTCCACCAAACAAAGAGGGAATCAGAAAGGTAAAGAGCAAGCCAATGGCGAGGTTCAAGAGGCTGTGTGAACCAAACAGAAATCCTTCCAAGTTTGGAACTCTGACCCTAGTGAAGCCAGTAAACAGGGGCACAGATGAGAGCAGCCAATATATAAGAGGGAAAATAGAAGGGACTAAATGGATTTTGAAGAGCAAATAGCTAAAAGTACAAAAACAAACAATAAGACTTTTTTTAAAAAAGTATATTGGAAGCAGGAAGCCTGCAGGTACTTTACCTCCCTCTATGATGTTGAACCAAACTGCAGTGTCTGAAGAGGAGGTGCTGGAACAAACCAGTAATTTAACAAGAAGTACATCACCAGGACAAGATGGTACAAATCCAGACGTTCTGAAGGAGCTTAAATGTGAAGTGGCTGAGCTGCTTACAAAAATAGGCAGTCTCTCAATAAAACACCCATTGTTCCAGAAGATTGGAGAGTAGTAGATGCTGTATCTGTATTTTTAAATGACTATAGAGGTGATATGGGAGATTACAGTCCTGGAAGCCATACATCTGTACGCGGTCAGTTGATTGAAATGATAATTAAAAAGAAAATAATAACTGCCTAAATGATCATGAGATGATAGGGTCTAACCAACACAGTGTCTGCAGAGGAAAATCATGTCTCTCTAATATATTAGAGTTCTTTGAACATGTCAATAGAACAGTGGATAAAGGAGAACCAGTAACTATTTATTTAGACTTTCAAAAGGTCTTTGACAAGGTCCCCCCACAAGAAGTTATTAAAGAAGCTACCTAGTCATGGAGTCAGAAGGAAGTACTGTCATGGATCAAAAACCAGGTAGGAGACAGAAAGCAAAGAGTAGGATTAAATGGTCAAGAGGCTGGAAAACAACTTTAGGTACTGGATGCTCAAACCCAACCCATTAAAAACAGCATCATCAGCTTTCCATCTCAGCAATTCCAAAGTGAAGAAGATGCTGAATGTAAACTTCTATGGCAAGGCAATCACTCACAAACCGAACCCCTGCTATCTAGGAGTCACCCTCGATTGCAGCCTTACCTATCAACAACATCTGAAGCAGCTGAGTCATAAAATGAAGTGTTGCACCAATATCATCCCAAAAGCTAGCAGGATCTAGCTGGGTTTGTGATGCTCAAATGCTACGAATGGCAACACGGGTTTAGTTTATTCCACAGGCGAGTACTGTGCACCTGTTTGGGAAAGAAGCTCACACATGGGTCTCACTGATATCCAGCTATAAGACTTGTAACTGGCAGCCTGAAGTCCTCCCCACTGCCTTGGTTCCAGTCCTTGCTAACATCCCTCCTAAACCATCCGGTGAGAGATGGCTACATTGTGTGAGTACAAGAAAGCTCTTGGTAACCAAAAGCTCCTGCGCCATGACAACCTTATTCACCCTCCTCACCTTCGCTCTAAGTCCCACCAACCATTCTGGGTGGTTGGAGAAGCCAACTTCAATCCATAACACACCTGGTGGATGCAATGGGCAGGTTCTGATGTAAACAACCACCACCTCATAGATGATCCCACCATCGAACTGTCTGGTTTCTTGCTGTGCTGAAGACAGTGGGATGGCCACCAACTATATTTGGACATGACATGGAAGATGCATGCACCTGATGCACAAATGGAGAATCAAGGATTTGCCATAGTGTGAATGTAGAGACCTCCAAACCATCAAACACATTGTGAACATTTTTTCATTTCCAGAAGGTATTGCACACATGCACTCTGCATCTCCTAAAGTCCTCAAATGTATTTCAAATCTTTCCATTAATTTGTTAATGTTGCTATTTACATACAAAAGAAGAAGAATGGTCAATGTTTATCATGGAAAAAGGTTTACAGTGGGATGCTTCAAGCATCCTCACTGTGCCATGTTTAATATATTTATTAATGATCTGGAAAGGCGGGTGAGCAGTGAGGTAGCAAAATTTGTAGATGACACAATTATTTTGGTTAGTGAAGAACAAAAAGGACTGTGAAGAACTTCAGAGGGACCTAACCAAGCTGAGTGAATAGGCAACATGATGACAAATGAAATTCAATGTCATGAATGCAGAGTAATGAACATTGGAAGGAAAAATATATAAGTTATTCATATACTTTACAAGGTTCTAAATTAAGTGTATCAACTCAGAAAAGAGAACTGGGAATCACAGATAGCTCAATGAGGACCTCTGTTCAGTGTGCAGCTCTGGTTAGAAAAACAAACAAAATGAGAGGATGCATAAGGATTGAGAACAATGAGTAAAATACAATAGTGCCTTTATGTAAATCAGTGGTGCAGTCTCATCGGGAATACTCTGTGCACCATTTCAAAAAGGATATTGTACAATTGCAGGAGGTTCAGAGAAGGGAGGCAAGCATGGTTATGGAAAAACTAATGAAGAGAAATTAAAAAGACTGGGGTGGTTTACCTTAGAAAGGAGACAACTAAGCGGGGACATGATAAAAATATATAAAACAACAAATGCTATAGAGAAGGTAGCCTGAGAACATCTGTTCTCATAAAGTAAGAACAAAGGTGATATTCAGTGAAATTGGAAGGTGGCAAATTCAAAACTGATAAAGGAAATACTTTTCATAAAATGTGGAATTAGACTGTGGAACTCATTGCCACAGGATGTCATTGGAGCCAAGAATTTAGCAAATTTCAAAAAGGGATTGGACATTTATATAGATAAAAAGAATATCCGGCGTTTAGAATAGCTAATGCTCACAAAGATTTTGGAAGAGAAATTAAACCTTGCGTTTCAGGGCTTAAGGCAACCTCTAAAATTATTGGAGATTACAATGAAACATAATGTGGTGGGAAGATTATCCTGTATCTGCCTACAGCCGGGTTCTTGCACCTTCCTCTGAAGACTCGTGTGATGACTCCTGCAAGAGATGGGATACTGAACCAGATGAGCCATGGGTCTGATTAGGTATAACAGTTCTTATGTAACTTCAAAGCAATTTTTTTGGTAGGCCAGCATATAAATATTGGGGTTAGAATTATACTAGGATATTATGAGTTTGGGATCCATTGAGTTTAAAGGAAGTTGGGATCAAGTTCTAACACTATGAGAACGAAAGTGCTATGGGATCTTCTATGATCCTACAGTAAACAGTCAGAGCTTCCCCATTAGGTGTCACGCATAAAAGTTACCTCCAGCTCAGCAAAATCCCCTACTTGAGGCATTTCTTCAGTATTTAATTATAGAGAAGAATGTGACCTTGTGAGACAATATGAAAGAGTGGCTGTCTCCAGGATGCCCGCTTGTGTCCTCAGGGTGACCCTTCATGCAGCCCCTTCCTCTATTTCCCTCTTCCAGAGCCCACAGTAACTCTGTGCAAGCTTTCCAAATATAAATATTCCTTTGTGGGGTTAATTTATTACAAAAGTCACACAACCATAATCCAGAATTCCCCAGCATAGACCAAACACTACATTTAATCTTCAAGTCCCAACAGTCTGTCAACACACCAAGTACAGCTCCGGCACTTCTCACTGCGCTCAGGCTCTCAGGTATGGCTCTAGCATCTCTCACCATGCCTCCTCCCAGCCCTTCTTGCTGGGGTATTTTCTGCCCTGGTTCATTCTCAGGCTTGGCTCTAGTTCCTGGTTGGAGACATCATCAGGGTCATCCAGTCTCCAGCCGTCAGTCCTCTCTGACCCTCGGGCTTCAGCTGTCTGGCTCAGAGAGTCAGCAGGCATCTCCCTTTCCAGCCCTCTCTGGAGGTGACTCACCCTGTTTTCTGCTTTCACCAGCCGGATCTGGCGCCACTGCTCACTAGGGAACTGTTACCGCTCCCTCCTTCAGGGTCATCCCTTCCCTGAAGCTCTGAGCCCAGCGCTGCTCTCGTTCTGAGCACTCATTCGGGCTCTCTCTTTCTCTGGGTACATCTGAACTACAGACACTATACCGGCACAGCCCCATAGTGCAGACAGAAGGGGGTTTGCTGTCAGTGTGGGAATAACCAACTCCCAAACAAAGTTATCTGTGTCAGCAGAAGCCCTCTTCCATCCACACAGCTGCGTCTACACTGGGGATTATGTTGACATAGCTATGTGGGTCGAGGTGTGTTTTTTTTTCCCACACCTCTGACTGACCTAGCAATGCTGATATAACTTTTCAGTGTAGATCAGACCTCACTCTCAGGGTTCTGCACTCTCCCTTTACTTTGGCCTGTCTCTTATTTGTAACTCCCAGGGGCAGCCCTGCACTCCTCATTATCCCAAACTAGCACTCACCTGGACTGGAACAGAAGAGCGGGGCCTGATTTCATTTAAAGGGCCAGCTATCTTTTTACAGACACCAACATCAGTGCATCTTTCAATTACAGATAAGAATTGCTGAAAATCAGAGTTAACATACCTATCATAATGAAATAAACTGACCAGCATGCTCCCCACTCTAAAAGAAGATGAGTTATGTACAATTCTTGTTCTCTAGAGGTTGAAGTTATAATGCATCCCCAATCCCAGGTCTATACTTCTGCACATGCCCAGAATTCTCCAGAAAATAGCGTTCTAGATTATCATTGACTAGCCAGCTGATCATATCAATGTGGCTGCCTACAGCCTATATGCACTATGGCTAATATTCTCAGCTATGTGCCTGGTTTGAGTACCAGGGCCAAATAGTATGTACATTTAAAACTAGTTTCAGAGTAGCAGCCGTGTTAGTCTGTATCCGCAAAAAGAACAGGAGTCCTTGTGACACCTTAGAGACTAACACATTTATGTGAGCATAAGCTTTCGTGGGCTATTTAAAACATTTAAAACTGTTACCCTAAAACCTCAGATGTCTGGTCAGAGCTGATGGTTTCAGCCATGAAACAGTATATTTCTAAAATATCTCTGAAATCTACTAAGATAATATATTGTCAGTTTTTTACATTTAAAGGAAAAAGGAAACTAAATTTATTTTAAGATGATCATAGATATTCCAAAATTGTCACCCAACCCTAATTTTAAGAAAAACATACCAGGAGGAAAGAGAAAACTGACCCTAAGAATTGCAGTCAAAGACACAAAGGATGGCAAGGAGCGAATCTTCTTCCAGTGGAGAAGAGCAGAGACAAGCTGCAGAAAACCATATCTCACTAAGCTTTCTCAGATGCAGTTGTGGATGTAGTTTGCACAGGCATACAAGAGCAAAGAAGCAAGAAAGCTGGAAAACAGGTATAGCCAGATGTCAATGACCAGCAAGTGGCCTGGAGAACCCGGTAAGCCATGCCTGATGTTTCCAGACCATTTGAAAGGCTTTGTTCATTAAAGAGAATAAAATAACACCTTTTTTGTTTTTTCAGTATCTCTTAAAGGCCTGGTCTACACTAGGACTTTAATTCGAATTTAGCAGCGTTAATTCGAACTAACCGCTCAACCGTCCACACCAGGAAGCCATTTAATTCGAACTAGAGGGCTCTTTAGTTCGAATTCGGTACTCCACCCCGACAGGTGGAGTAACGCTAAATTCGACATGGCTAGCTCGAATTAGGCTAGGTGTGGATGCAAATCGAACTTAGTAGCTCCGGGAGCTATCCCACAGTGCACCACTCTGTTGACGCTCTGGACAGCAGTCGGAGCTTGGATTCTCTGATCAGCCACACAGGAAATGACCCGGGAAAATTTGAATTCATTTTCCTGTCTGGGCACTTTGAATCTGACGTCCTGGCTGGACATCGGGGCGAGCTCCGCAGCACCTGCCACGATGCAGAGCTCTCCAGCAGAGGAGTTCATGTTATCTGTGAATAGAAAGAGGGACCCAGCATAGACTGACTGGGAACTCTTTGATCTGATCGGTGTGTGGGGCGAGGAGTCTGTGCTTTCGGAGCTGCGCTCCAAAACACGGAATGCAAAGACCTACGAGAAGGTCTCCAAAGCCATGATACAGACAGAGGATACAGCCGGGATGCAACGCAGTGCCGCGTGAAAATAAAGGACCCCAGACAAGGCTACCAAAAAATCAAAGCGGCAAATGGACGCTACGGAGCCTGCCACCACTGCCCCACCAGTGAGCATGGACTCTGATGATGGGACAGTGTCGACGGACAGTTCCTCGGCGATGTTCGCGGACAGGGAAGATGAGGAAGGGTTTGTGGAGGACGAGGCAGGCGAGAGCGCTTACAACACTGGTTTCCCCGACAGCCAGGATCTATTCATCACCGTCACGGAGATCCCCTACCAACCCTCCCCGGCCATGAACCCGGATCCTGAATCAGGGGAAGGAGCAGTCGGTAAGTGCTTTAACCATGTTAACTTTTATTCTTAATATAACAGGAATCTTAAGTGTGTGAAAAGGAGGGCTCTCTATATATGGGGATAGAACAGAAATCATCCTTGGAGATCTCCACGAAGCTCTCCTTGCGTTAATCGAAAAGCATCAGCAGGAGGTTCCTGGGGAGAGCTGCCTTATTGGGTGCTCCGTGGTAGCACACTTTTCCGCGCAAGGCTTTCATGAGGTACTCAGGGAGCACTGCCTCCCCGAGCACAGCTGCATCGGGCCCTGGTTCGTGCTAGCTTTCACGCAGCATGCGCTCTCTATCTCCTTCAGTGACCGTCCTCAGGGTGATCTCGCTCGGAGACTCCTGCATCTAATTAGGGTAATTACTGTAATTTTACGCCTGGTCCAAAGTATTTTTAAAAAATCTACGGACAGACGGCATAGCACAGACTCAGCATGCAGCTGCGTGACGAGCGTAACGGAAAGCCAAAGAATATAATGGACGCTCATGGAGGGAGGGGGGAATGAGGACGCAAGGTATCCCACAGTTCCTGCTGTCTCCGAAAAGTATTTGCATTCTTGGATGAGCTCCAAATGCTTCTAGGGTCAAACACAGTGTCTGCGGTGGGTCAGGGCATAGTTCGGCAATTTGCGCACACACCCCACCCACCACCAGAAGTGAAAACAATCCTCTGTTGACTCTTTTACATGTCACCCTATCTTTACTGAATGCTGCAGATAGACGCGATGGTGCAGCACTCAACACCAACATCCTTGCTCCCCCCACGCTATGGATGGCTGATGGTACAAAACGACTGGTATCCGTCCTCATCATCAGCCTATTGGCACATGGGGCAGTGCAAAAGGACTGGTAACCATGCGTACTAGCATCTGTCAGGTCAATCAAGGGCGCCTGGCCCTAATTTTTCATGGTAGATGGTGCAGTATGGCTGGTAACCGTCCTCATCATTGCAACAGGGGGCTGAGCTCCATCAGCCCCCACCCTTCCTGTGTAAAGAAAAGATTGAATTGCCCCTGGACTAGCAGAGGGATGATGGGCTCCTTCATCCACAGTAATTAATGTCCTGCCTGGACTATCATTGCAGCTGGAGGCTTCCTTCCACTCATTTCTCACAAACAAGTCACTGTGTCTTATTCCTGCATTCTTTATTACTTCATCACACAAGTGGTGGGACAATGGTATGGTAGCCCAGGAAGGCTGTGGGAAGGCCGGAATGAACAGGTGGTGTTGTTGCAGGAGCACCCCCTGTGAATAGCATACAGCTCATAATTTCTGCTGGATCTGACACAGAGCAGCTGTGCTCTCTGGTTCTATGATACAGTGGTTCTCTAGTACACTTGCCCATAATCTAGGCAGGACTGATTCTATTTTTAGATACCAAAAAGGAGGGATTGTCTCAGGGAGTCATTCCCAATTTTTGCTTTTGCGCCCCTGGCTGCTCGGCCAGGGGCACTTATGACAGCACCAAATGGTGCAGTGCAAAAGGACAGGTAACCATGCCCATCTTATTACCATCTTATTACCAATTTATGGTATGGTAGATGGTACAATATGGCTGGTAACCATCTCTGCTATCATGCAAAAGCAAAAGCATGCTGCTGTGTAGCGCTGCTGGACCGCCTCTGTCAGCGGCATCTAGTACACATACGGTGACATACACAAAAGGCAAAACAGTGTCCATGGTTGCCACGCTATGGCGTATGCCAGGGCAATTCTGGGAAAACGGGCTTGAAATGATTCTCTGCCGTTGCTTTCCCGGAGGAAGGAATGACTGGCGACATTTACCCAGAATCCACCGCGAAAATTATTTGTGCCCCAGCAGGCACAGGGGTCTCAACCCAGAATTCACAGAGACAGCCTACACTCAGTTAATTGTTCGCAAAAATGTATCTTTGCAAGGAATTCACTCCCTGTTTCCCATCTCACAGCTTCCACTGTCTCCAGACCTGCCACAGCATCCCCCTCGCAGAGGCTGGCAAAGATTAGGCGGCGAAAGAAAAAGACAAGGGACAAGATGTTCGAGGAACGTATGGGCTGCTACCTAGCAGAGGCGGACCAGCAGAGCCAGTGGAGGGAGACCGTCTCTCTGTGCCAGCGCTCACACAGCGAACGGGAGGAGAGGTGGCGTGAGGAAGACAAGCAGGCGACTGAAACGCTGCTTGGACTAGTGAGGGAGCAAACGGACACGCTCAGGCGCCTTGTGGATGTTCTGCAGGACCGCAGGAGGACAGAGACACCCTGCAGTGTATCTGCAACCGCACTTCCCGTGCCACAAAGTCCCATACCCCCCTCACCGAAAATAATCAGGAGGAGGGGCGGCCGGGGACGTGAATACTGTCACTGCACCACAGCACAGTGCTCAAGTACCAGAAAGCTCTCATACCCTACATTTGCCGAAGTCCTTCACTTCCAGACTCACAGTAGTCCCAATCCCAGTCCCATCCCCTAACTGTCTACTTAATTAATAAAAATGCTTTGCTGTTAATTACTGTTTCCGTTATGTTTTTTCAAAGAAGACTATGTTTGAATGGGGGGCGTGGGGAAGGGGGTGGTTAATTGCATAGGACAGTCACCTTTCCCAGGGTACAGACACGGGGGCAGGATCAGCAGCGGGTCACACACACGGTGCAGTCAGTAGGCACCCTGGTCGGTATGGGAGGTGGTTTCCAGGATCTGTGTGGGCGGGGGAGATGTGACTTTGCAGCGTGGGAGGGCGGTTACAGATCTTATACAGCGGTCCTTGTCCTGGACCGCTGAGTCACGCAGCTGAGGAATCTGTATCCGTCCTCCTCCACCACAAGGTCACATATATGCCCGCACACAGAATTCTATAAAGAGGGATGGCAGGCTCCGTTGAAAGAAGCATTCCGGCACTGCGGACCGCTCTAGGAGCAGGAGCCTGTCATTCCTTGAGTTTAGAGGCGGTCTTTACATCACCGCACACCCTACCCAGCACAGTCTGCGTCCCAGTTTCAACCCTTTCACAAAAAGTCATGAATAAAGAAACCTTTGTTAAGTAATAATGGGACATGTATTTTATTTTTACACGTGTGCTGGAAGTGGGGGTAACGGGGTGAACGGGGTATGTAACCGAAGAGGAGAGTCAACAGTAACTGGGTAAAGAAACAGGGGCAGGTTCAGCTTCTCTGTAAAGAAACTGAACAGTCACAGGTCACGCTGCTCGCTGGTATTTGAAGAGTTCCTTGTCGCTGTCCCAGGCGCCTGTATAGGGCTTCATGAGCAAGTGCATTAGCGGGCAGGCTGGGTCCCCGAGGATGACTATAGGCATCTGCACATCCACAACAGTTATTTCGTGGTCCGGGAAGAAACTACCTTCCTGCAGGCGTCTGAGCAGCCCACAGTTCCTGAAAACACACGCATCATGAACCTTGCCCGGCCACCCGACGTTGATGTTTGTAAAACGTCCCCTATGGTCCCCCAGTGCTTGCAGCACCATTGAAAAGTAGCCCAATTTCTCAGCAGCTGACTGTGGAAGAGGTGGACGATAAAGTGCGAGGAGGAGAAAACGGCGATGATCGCAGCGGGCTCCATGCTTGCAGTGCTGTAGCGTCCGCGCTGTCACTGACCAGAAAAGTGCACGAACAGATTGCCCGCAGGCGCTTTCAAGGAGGGAGGGAGGGAGGTTGTGATTGACGATTCAATGACAACACTTACACAAAACCACCCTCGACACATTTCTCCCCCCAGCAGGCATTGGGGGCTCTACCCAGCATTCCAATGGGCAGCGGGGACTGCGGGAACTGTGGGATAGCTTCCCACAGTGCACCACTTCCAAAGTCGACGCTGGCCCCGTGAATGTGGACTCAGAAATTCGAATTAGTGTATTTAGTATGGATACACAAATTCGACTTCATAAGGTCGAATCCACAAATTCGAACTAAGTTGATTCGAAATAGTCTTGTAGTGTAGACAAGGCCAAAGAAAACACACGCTTGCCTACTAGATTACATTTCACACCTGAATTTATTGCATGGGTACTTTCCCTCTGTAATTGCTGTTTTTAATTGATGTAGTTTATACGTGCGTATTTCTGGTAATGATAATATTTAATTGTTATGGCAGTCCTTATTCTTCATCAATGTTTTATAGTATGTTTTTGAAGTATTGCACAAGGTAAGTAATCTTGACGTTAATTGCGAAGGGAAGATGAAAATGTTTGTTTATATGTTAATGAAGTCTAATGTAGTACACTTTCTCTCTAGGGCAAGATTGGTAGCATCATCTTTCTGAATTGAAATTAGCTAGACAAAGCATTGGAGGCTCCACAGACTTGTCCAGATATCTGCAGTGGGCAGCTGGAAGTAAAAACTATTTTTCGCAGTCACTGGAATTATTTGTTAACCTTCATATGGAACAGTTTAGAAAATCTTGAGATAAATTATTACTGGTTATAACAAGGGCCTAGATTTTTTCAGTACTGCACATGGGCAAAAAAAGTAGCCACCATCAACAGTGAAATACAAAGTTACATGGGTAAAACTATGTGGTGTGGTTAATACATGTGAGTTACTGGGTTAAGCTTTCCTGGAAGATTACCCTGATAGTGGAAATCGCTCTTTGATGATAAAGTTTATGCATAAAGATCACCTGGCCTGAAAGGGTTAAAATCATAGTTTGGAGTGCAGGTACAGGCAGTAGAATCAAAAAATCAGATTTTTAGAAAGGCCATAAATTCAGTCTTTATAGCAAATCAAAAGTGCAAATTACTCTGAAGAGAGAGTACTATTTATACTGGATCAAATTTGCAGTATTGCCCTGAAACGTTATTCTTTTTGTATAGACCTGCTGATTCTAACATATCGCATATAAAAAACCTGTAATAGCCACAGTACCCTATTTACAGATATTTAGAGTCAAATACAGGGAAATTCTGGTTATAGACACTGATTCAGCAAAGTACTCATGCACAAATGTAACTTCAAGCATGTACACTGTCTCAGAAACTACAACTGCATCTTTAAACTAGCCTGTTATACACAGACATTGCTGATGGGAGGTTCTCAGGAGCATGTCCTAACACAGCACATTAGCTACTCCACAAACGCATAACCCAGCGAGGTAATTATAGCTTTCAGCTTTCAGGGCTGAATGTCTGTTTTTCCATCACACACCTCTCATGTGTTTTTATATAATTTGTATGCATATTAATTATTAATTAACAGAGGCCTAAAGAATTGCAGATCTCAGCAACGAGGACTAATCAGTGCAGTATTTCACCTTGTTAATGTGGCAAGCAGAGAGAAAGCTAAGAGAACACTGAAGCAATAGAGGACTTCATATTATGATTTGCATAGCTGACTATATGGGGGAAAACCATGGTCTTCTATAGAGATGAGATTTGACAGTAATATACAGAATGAATTTTAAAATGCGATAACTTTCAACTGTGGAGGTCAACATCTTCCCATTTGGATGCTTGACTTCTCTTGGGTGGTGCACTTCCAAGCGACCTACTTGGGAAAAAGGTGAGAGCCAACTCGCTGCCTAATTGATTTAGGAACAGTGCCCAGGGAGACCGTCCAATTAAGTTTATAAGCTGGCAATTAGCAGGAAGGCCTCTAAGTCCCTGCACTGAGAGCCTGTTTGCCTTAATAAGAACATAAATGTGCTAGAGATAGGAAGGGGAAAGCTGTGCTTTCTGGAAAGCTGTTGTGAGTAGACCCCACAAGGGAGGACTGAAGAAAAGCAAGGTATACATGGGCAGAGTGCCTTCTGTTTGACAGGTCACCAGGTAATTTAGAGGGTTATTTTTTTAAATGGACAACATGCATAAAAACATCAGACGCTTTAATTAGTGCTCTATTTGGTGCTTTCCAACTGCTAAGCACTATTCGACATGGTGGAGCGGCATTATCTCATAATAAATGGCCATCTGCAAACATTTTTTTTAATACTATTTTTGGAGAACAGTGACAATCTGGCTAGCTCTTTTCAAACAATAAAAATATGGCTAAATCTGACATTTTGCTGGTCGCCAAAGCCACACAGTATCAATTTACCAATTTGTCATTACACCTTGAAGACTGTGTTATCTGAATCACTTTTAGTGTCGTCTTTTACTTTCAGAAACTATTTGCTCAATTAAACGGTGGTTTTCAGTATTTTTAAGCAGCCTTTTTTTTTCTCCATAGAAGGATACTTGAATATCATTGAGGAACAGATACATCATGGACAGACTTGTCAAAAAACTCAGGGCTAGAGCCACACAGGTACTTAGGTGCCTAACTGCCTCTTCAGGTGCCTATGTCCAACATTCAGATGCCACTGACGTTCTCAAAACCACCACTCAGCTGCCACCTAGCCCGGTAGGTGCCTAAGTTTCTGCCAGGAGGCACGTGCAAAGCTGTGCTACCTCACAGCACTGCTGGGAGACTTAGCTCATGCCTAAGCCATGGCAGCCTTCTCAAACTAGACCTTCCCCTACCCATCTTGCCTGCAGGTCTCACAGCAAACCTACAGGATTGGGCCTCACACAAAAGACAGCCTGGGATCATTTTTCGGGAGAAAGGGCATAGGCTACTTAAACAGTAGACCTGGCTTAGGAGCTACCTCCAAGAGAGGGCTCAGAATTGGAGAACCTGAGCAGAGGGAGGCACATTTATGTGGCCTGTCAGACAGGTGCCTAAGGCCCAGATAAGCAGGCATTAGGCCATTAAATACTTTTATGGATCTGGGCCTTAAGCCCCACCCCTTTCCTCTGCCTTTCACTCCTGGCTAGCTTAGGCAGCTCTCCACTCAGCTTGCTGAAGATCCATTTCTTAGGCACGTGCCTCTCTCCACTCACTGTAGAGAGAGCTAGGGTGCTTAACTCAGGGCTGAGAATTTCACTTGCCTAGGAGTTAGGCACTGCAATGCCTAAGTCCCTTTGTGGATCTAGAGCTCACTGCCTCCTGACTAAAAAATCAACTGGAGTTTGTTGCCATCTCAGTAGGGATTTACATGGTAGTAAAAACATATGTACAAGGTCAATGCTAGCACCTTCATCTTGCTGGACAAGAGTGGGACAAAATGCAGACATTTCCCAGCGTAGGTACATCTGACATAGCTCTCTGTCACAGCACTGAATTCAGAGTCAGGAGACTTAAGCTTGATTCTCCTCTCACTTTACACTCTCTTGATTTGAATGGAGTCAATCCTGATTCTCCCTGGCGTGAGAGGAAAATTAGCTCTCTACAGCGCTCCATTCCTGCACTGTCCCTTGACTTGCTGCATAACTTTGGAAAGCCATTTAGCATCTCTGTGCCTCAGTTTCTCCATTTGTACCCCCCACGGGGATAATAATGCTTCTTTGCCTCGGTACAGAACTCTTGAGCTTTACAGATGAAAAGTGCTATAAATGCTAATTACTTTTACCTTGGTTCAAAACTCTGAATATGTTAATTTATAGACTCCCCTGCCCTAAAATATACAAACACATTTGCCTCTTATAAAGAGTTCCGAAGAAAGAAAATGGGGTATCACATATGTTGGAGTCTGGAAGAACATTAAGCAGATTCATGGCAGATATTACCACACCTCTCAACATAACACAGCCCAAATGTGGGATGCACAGTTTGACAAAGACCCATCAGGAGGGAGGGACGGAGACACATCATTCATGCAGGAAAGAAAATAATGTGAGACCTATTCCTTTTGCATAAATAATCATTCTATAAAAATGGTTATATACCTCTTCAGTAAGTGCTGTTCTTTGGGATGCGTTGCAAATGTCTGTTCCATGGCAGGTGCACACACATCAGTGCACAAAGCTGGAGAATTTTTTCCCCATAGCAATACCTGTTGAGGCACTGCATGCGCCCGCTGCACACCCATGCTGCTAGCTGAGGGGACCACCCTGACACTCTCAGTTCCTTCACACTGAAAGTCAGTATGTGCTGTGACTCCAGTGCAGAAGGCAAGGAGGGTAGGTCATGGAGAACAACAGTTACCAAACAGGTATTTTGTGAGTTCTTGCACACATCCATTCACTTTGGGTGACTCACAAACAGTTGCAGATGGCGGAGGGTATCAGAGTCTATATAAGCAAGGACTGAAACACCATTCTCCCAAATCTAGCATCATCTCTTTAGGTCTGGGAGAAAGCACAATGAGCGGTGTACATATGAACTAAGTCACTACCTTGCAAATGTCACGGATGTGAATGTGACCCAAAAAAGCAACTGGCAGTTCTTGTGCTCTTGTAGAGTGTGCTAAAACTCTATAGTAGTGGAACCATAACAATATTGAGCACAGACAAATATACAAGATCTAGGAAGAAATTCTCTGTGAAGTGACAGGTTGCCCTTCATCCTGTCAGAAAGGAGACAACTAACTGTAGAGACATTCTAAACCAGTTAGGCCTGTTCTGGTAGAAGGCTAATGCCCTACGAATGTTCAAAGCAGGGCGGCTCTAGGTATTTTGCCGCCCCAAGCATGGCAGGCAGGCTGCCTTTGGCGGCTTGCCTGCGGGAGGTCCCCGGTTCCGTGGATTCGGCAGCACGCCTGCAGAGGGTCCGCCGAAGCCGCGGGACCAGCAGACCCTCCGCAGGCATGCCGCCGAAGGCAACCTGCCTGCCGCCCTCACGGAGACCGGCAGAGCGCCCCCGTGGCTTACCACCACAGGCACGCGCTTGGCGTGCTGGTGCCTGGAGCCGCCCCTGGTTCAAAGTATCAAGTTTTACCTCGTCTTTGTGAGAGTAAGTTTTAGGGAAAAGAGTTGGTAAGTATATAAACGGACTTAGATGGAAAGCCAACACCACTTTAGTGAGAAATTTGAGGTGTGAACTCTGTTACCCTCCTGGCTGAATTTTACTTTCATTGAAGAGATGAGAAAATGAGCATGTAGCTATAGGTTCAAAAGAGGGGCCCATTAAAACCACAAGAACCAAACTTAGGTCTCAGGATGGTATTGAGTCCCTAATAAGTCAGATGAGCCAGTACAAACATTTCAAGAGCCGAAGAGTAGGACAGTTGGAAAAAACTGATCTTTCCATTACAGGAGGAATGGAATCTGGAGACAGCTGCCCAACAAATCCTCAGGGAATGGACAGAAAGTCTTTTTCCCTTTAGGTGAAGCCGATAATCCAGAATAAGATGAATGAGAGCCTGTGAAGGTCAGGTATCTTTCTGCTGGGACCACAGACATCTTCCATTTTTTGAAGTATACATACCTGCTGGAGGGTTTTCTGATATTTAAAATAACATTTTTGCATTCCAATGGAACAGACAGATTCCTGGGGCGTTAACCACTGATCATCCGAGCAGTTAGGTGTCAACCAAGAGAGCTGGGATGCAGAGTCTGCCTGTGGTCTATCAAACTATGTCCAAAACCTGAGGGAGAAGTATGGTATCAAAAGGATCATCAGGTCCGAAAATGAATGCTGATGGGGTCCGACTGGTGCTATCGAAATTAGGATGGAGCGATCATGTCTGAGCTTGCTCAAAACTCTCACCACCATAGGGATGGGAGGAAAAGTGTAAAGACGTTTCCCTTTCCAGGACAGAAGGAAGGCATCTGACACAGACCCTGGACTATGACCTGTTCTTGAACAGAACTGGTGACGCTTTCTGTTCTGTTGGGTGGTGAATAGGTCTATTTCTGGCATTCCCCATATCTGAAAAATAGACTTTGCTATGTCAGGTCTGAGGGACCATTCGTATCTTTGCTGAATGATCTGCTGAGATGGTCTACCAGACAGTTCTGGGACTCAGGAAGATGAGATGCTTTGAGTGTAATCTTGTTCCTGATGCAGAAAGACCAGAGGTTCATTGCCTCTTGGCACTGGGATCTGATCTGTCACCTCCCTGGTTGTTTAGATAGAACACTGTAGCAGTGTTATCTATGCGCACTCTTACAGAAAAACCTGGAATGTGGGGAAGAAACACTTGAAAGGCCGGGCAGATAGGTTGAAGTTCTTGAATACTGATGTGGAGGGAGAGATCCTGATTTGGCCAGAGATCTTGAGTCTGAAAGGCCCCTAAATGAGCTCCCCGCCAACTGAGAGATGAAGCCTCTGTGAGTATGGTTATGGAGGACAGGGTTTGGGCAAAAGGAACCCCATTGCATACACTGGCAGGATCCATCTGCCAGTCCAGGGATGACAAAACACTTGCAGGTATGTGAATCAGCAAGTCCAGCGGATGATGAGAGAGATGGTAGACAGCCTTCAACCACCTCTGCATGACTCTAAGGTGAAGTCTGCTGTGCTGAGTCACGTATGTACAAGATGCCATGTGATAGTAAATATGGCAGGCGATCAGCTTGGCTTAATAGTGAAATCCTTGCTGATCTTAAACACACAAAAGCAGCTTACAAGAAGTGGAAGATTGGACAAATGACCAGGGAGGAGTATAAAAATATTGCTCAGGCATGCAGGAGTGAAATCAGGAAGGCCAAATCACAAATGGAGTTGCAACTAGCAAGGGATGTTAAGAGTAACAAGAAAGGTTTATACAAGTATGTTAGCAACAAGAAGGTGGTCAGGGAAAATGTGGGCCCCTTATTGAATGGGGGAGGCAACCTAGTGACAGAGGCTGTGGAAAAAGCTAATGTACTCAATGCATTTTTTGCCTCTGTCTTCACGAACAAGGTCAGCTCCCAGACTACTGCACTGGACAGCACAGTATGGGGAGGAGGTGACCAGCTCTCTGTGGAGAAAGAAGTGGTTCAGGACTATTTAGAAAAGCTGGACAAGCACAAGTCCATGGGGCCGGATGCGCTGTATTCGAGGGGGCTAAAGGAGTTGGCAGATGTGATTGCAGAGCCATTGGCCATTATCTTTGAAAACTCTGGGGGAGGTCCTGGATGACTGGGAAAAGGCTAGTGTAGTGTCCATCTTTACAAAAGGGAAGGAGGAGGATCTGGGGAACTACAGGCCAGTCAGCCTCACCTCAGTCCCTGGAAAAATAATGGAGCAGGTCCTCAAGGAATCAATTTTGAAGCACTTTGAGGAGAGGAAAGTGATCAGGAACAGTCAGCATGTATTCACCAAGGGTAAGTCATGTCTGACTAACCTAATTGCCTTCTATAATGAGATAACTGGCTCTGTGGATGAGGGGAAAGCAGTGGACGTGTTATTCCTTGACTTTAGCAAAGCTTTTGATACGGTCTCCCACAGTATTCTTGCCAGCAAGTTAAAGAAGTATGAACTATAAGGTGGATAGAAAGCTGACTAGATCGTCGGGCTCAATGGGTAGTGATCAATGTCTAGTTGGCAGCCGGTATCAAGCGGAGTGCCCCAAGGGTTGGTCCTGGCAGCGGCGTATTATCGCCTAGTCCAACAAGGCCTAGGCCTAGGGCGGCAAATTTGCTCTGCCCCCTCCCCAACTCTGCCCCTTCCCCAAATCCCCAGCCCGCCTCCTCCCCCAAGCGCGCCGCGCTTCCCTCCTTCCTCCCAGGCTTGCCGCGCGAAAGCGCTGGGAGGGAGGGAGAAGTGAGTAGCGGCACTCGGAGGAGGTGGAGCAGAGGTGAGCTGGGGCCCGCGGGCACGGGGAGAAACCCGGGGGGGGGCCGGGAACCACTCCCCGCCCCAGCTCACCTCAGCTCCACCGCTGCCATCCCCCGCGTGCGCCGCAACTTCCCTTCTCCCCGCTCACTCCCAGGCTTGCTGCGCGAAAGTGCTGGGAGGGAGGGAGAAGCGAGTAGCGGCATGCTCGGGGGATAGCGGAGGTGACCTGGGGCCAGCGGGTGCGGGGAGTAACTCTTTGGGGGGGAGGGGAGGGAACCGCTCCCTGCCCCAGCTCACCATCACCTCCACCTCCGCCATCCCCCGAGCGCGCCACAACTCCCCTTCTCCCCCCTCCCTCCCAGGCTTACCGCGGGGGAGCAGAGGTGAGCTGGTGCGGGGGAGGAGGGGCGGCAATTTTTTGTGGGCCTAGGGGCGGCAAATTTGTTAATCCGCCACTGGGTCCTGGGGCTGGTTTTGTTCAATATCTCCATTAATGATCTGGAGAATGGTGTGGACTGCACCCTCAGTTTGCAGATGACACTAAACTGGGAGGAGTGGTAGATACGCTGGAGGGTAGGGATAGGATACAGAGGGACCTAGACAAATTAGAGGATTGGGCCAAAAGAAATCTGATGAGGTTCAACAAGGACAAGTGCAGAGTCCTGCACTTAGGACGGAAGAATCCCATGCACTGCTACAGACTAGGGACTGAATGGCTGGGCAGCAGTTGGCAACAAGGGCAGAAAGGACCTAGGGGTTACAGTGGACAAGAAGCTGGATATGAGTCAACAGTGTGCCCTTGTTGCCAAGAAGGCTAACGGCATTTTGGGCTGTGTAAGTAGGAGGATTGCCAGCAGATCGAGGGACGTGAACACTGGTGAGGCCTCATCTGGAGTACTGTGTCCAGTTTTGGGCCCCACACTACAAGAAAGATGTGGAAAAATTGGAAAGAGTCCAACGGAGGACAACAAAAATGATTAGGGGGCTGGGGCACATGACTTATGAGGAGAGGCTGAGGGAACTGGGATTATTTAGTCTGCAGAAGAGAAGAATGAGGGGGGATTTGATAGCTGCTTTCAACTACCTGAAAGGGGGTTCCAAAGAGGATGGATCTAGACTGTTCTCAGTGGTACCTGATGACAGAACAAGGAGTAATGGTCTCAAGTTGCAGTGGGGGAGGTTTAGGTTGGATATTAGGAAAAACTTTTTCACTAGGAGGGTGGTGAAGCACTGGAATGGGTTACCTAGGGAGGTGATGGAATCTCCTTCTTTAGAGGTTTTTAAGGTCAGGCTTGACAAAGCCCTGGCTGGGATGATTTAGTTGGAGATTGGTCCTGCTTTGACCAATCAACACTGGACTATATGACCTCCAACACTGATAGTTAATGATTCTATGACTCTAAGAGGTCTCTTCCTCTGAGACTTATAGCATGTCTGGACTGAACCAGCTGCCTTATCAGGCAGAATGGGTACCTTTCCTGGACCTGAGGGCAGAATTGCTTTCTCTTAGGGCCTGGGGTACAAATGCCCAAAAGACATGAGGGTTACCCTAGAATCCTTAAGAGAATGCAAAGCTTCATCTGCCTTCTCAGGAAGTAAATCTGCGCCCTCAAAGGGCAAGTCCTCAATTGTCTGTTGGACTTCAATTGTCAGATGACTGCAGTCAAGAGGCACGAAGCATAGTGACTGCTGTTGCCATCACCTGAGCTGCTGAATCTTCCTCATCCAATGCAGCCTATAAAGATGATCTTGTTTCCAGGCTTTCACTTGCAAGAGTTTTCACTTACAAGAGCTCTGAACTTCTCTTTAGCATCATCTGGCCACTTCTCTACAAATTTCAACATCAGGATGCTGCCAAGTCTGGGGCATTCTGAGGTAGAGTTGAGTCACAATCCCCATGTAGCAAGTGTCTGGATTCCAAACGGGGGATGCAAAGCTGCTTCCATCAGGATATCTCAAAGTCAAACTTCCCTCAGCTTCTTAGTCCTGTAAAACCCTTAGAGACAGGGGTCCTTCTCCCAAACACTTTAAAGAGCGGGAGTGAGGATCGCTAACAGGCATAGACTTGTAATAGCCAGAACAGTGCTTAAATCCCAGAGACTTAGGCATGTTCCGATACCGAGCTAAACGCTTGAAGAAAAATAAGATAAAAATCTTTCATAAATGAGTACCACTGACCAAAACTATAACTACAACTATACTATTTACAAAACTTGAGAAAAAGTTTTTCTGAAGAGAGAACAGGAAAGAGCGTGAGAAGTTCACACACACATTCTGACTACTGACCAAGGGAGTGAAAAGGGGGATTGCGATGGCCCTGCCCCTTTATACCCTTGGCTAGCTGCATGAGCGTGTGGAGGGTACATGAGCCACCCCAATGGGTACCCGTAAGGGGAAAAGTTCTCTGTCTTCATGCAAAGGCATCTAAAGTGGAATGGGCATATGCAAGCACTCAGAAAAGAACTATTTTGTCGTAGTTGCACCTAGAAGCCCCCCTCACAGGCAGGGGCGGCTCTAGGAATTCAGCCGCCCCAAGCAGGGCGGTGCGCTGTGCAGGGTGCTTTGCCGGTCGCCGGTCCCGCGGCTCCAGGGGACCTCTTGCAGACGTGCCTGCGGAGGGTCCGCTGGTCCTGCGGCTCTGGTGGACCTCCCGCAGGCATGCCTGCGGATGCTCCACCGAAGCTGCGGGACCAGCGGCCCCTCCACAGGCATGTCTGCGGGAGGTCCACCACAGCCGCGGGACCAGCGGACTCTCCGCAGTCATGCCTGCGGGAGGTCCGCCAGAGCCGCCTGCCGCCCTCCCGGCAAAATGCTGCCCCAACCGCGCGCTTGGCGCGCTGGGGTCTGGAGCCGGCCCTGCTCACAGGCCAGGTTTCCATTACGTTAGTCACTGTATGAGGGGACATCACATTTATTTGGAACATAAGCAATTTTGAGACTAAAGTGAGCGATTTCCTTCAAAATGAGAGAAGCTGGTGAAGAAGGGCTATTGCCTAGAGACCTGAATGTACAGTACACGTGCTGAGTGACTTACCAAGTTTAAACTGAAGTACTCCTAAAGGTCCTTTGTCAAACCGAATTAACAGAAGGTCATGAACTTCCATGCTGTTGTCGCTGTCAGACGCAGCATGAGGAGCTGCCCATTGCATCTGGATGAGGCTGCTAGACACATCAAACCGTTTACTGAATTGCAAAGTTGCTTTAGGTGAGCAGTCTTCAGCCAAAAGCTGTATTTTAATTGGGGACAGTGCCATGTCAAAAAGCTGCAGCTCCCCTTGAGAGCTGCCAACCAGAAATATGGCTCCACTGGGGTGGCAGTTTATTAAAGCAGGCAATAGTTCTGCCTGGGCTAACCGAGTCACTCTCTGGTGGGCTTCATACAGAATCATTGAAGAATCCTCACAGCCGAGGACCAGCTTGTCTTCTGCAATGTTCCTGCAACAACTGATGGCCCTGGATCTTAGTGGTATTCTGGTGACTGCCATGCACTGAATTTTGTTCCTAACCCACTCATAGATGCAGCTGTCAGCCATGGGCTCTTTGTCTGTGCTGATGGAGTGCTCCACTGTGTGAACCTGATAAGGCTGATTAGTGCTAAAGCTAGCATCAAGTGGATCCCATTCTGTATGGATGTAACTCAGAACCTGAAAAAAAATCCAGAATATTTTGAGTCATTTATAATGATTCATTCGTATTTTTACAGTTTTCAAAATATAATCCTCCATATAAATTCTGCAAAACAAATCTATCAATTATATTTAATGAAATGCTAACAATTTAGAATATAAAAGCCATACCATATTCTCGCAGCTCAATAAACCAAACAAATTATCATATTTTACAAATAGATTTTTAAACCTTTTATTTATTTTTAAAGGGTAATCTGTTTGGCAAAAATATAACACAACACAGCCTGAACATTATTTATCTACACAGAGAGCTCAGGCGGTTAGCAGAACAGAAGACACAAGAGAAGATAGCCCTTGCAACAGTCTCATTCCTAGAAGAAAACAAGAAAATGAGCTGCTGACTGAATGCCAAGAAAAGCTGATTATTCACTTTTTAAAAAAATCAACAAGTAAAAAAAAAAATTACACGGTGTATCAAGAGCAAAATGTTTGTGATTGTTTGCTCTGGGATGCGGTAAGAGCAAATGCTTGTGTGGGCATTGTTGGTTGTACAGCAGTGGTAGAAACAGTATATATCAAAAACCTGTGATAGTTAATGCAAGATGAGGAGAGGTTCACGAATGAAACCTAGCTGGTTTAGATTCAGAGTAAATGACTGTATGAAAACAGAGGCCCTAGAGGTTTTTCCCCTTCCTCTGCAGCATGGGGCACAGGTCACTTGCTGGAGGATTCTCTGCAACCTTGAGGTCTTTAAACCATGATTTGAGGACTTCAATAACTCAGACATAGGTTAGGGGTTTGTTACAGGAGTGGGTGGGTGAGATTCTGTGGCCTGCGTTGTGCAGGAGGTCAGACTAGATGACCATAATGGTCCCTTCTGACCTTCAGTCTATGAATCTATGAATCTAGGACTAGCTGTAAAAATTGCAGGTTGAATAAACTAGAGGCAGAGCACAAAAACAGGATGATACAAAGACAACAGATGGATAATTGTAAGAAGGCAGGAAGTTCTGTAAAGGGATGAAGAAAATAGTGGAGTCCAAGAGCCACTGGGTGTGTACTTGAGCAGAGAAGCTATGGGAAAAAATAGGCAGTAGATAAATAACCAGCCTACTTTATAAATAGCTATTTCTCTTAAAGAGAGAGCCAATCGGTTAGCAAAAGTGTTCACCTAGGAGAAAGAGAGGAATGAGCTTGTTTGTGTTTGACTCTGCCAAACTCTGCCCTCAGTTACACCCATACAACCCCTTAAACTATATTCCAATGCTGCTGACCTGCCAATAATCTTGGAGGCCCTAAAGGCAGAAATGCCAGTAAAACTTATTTTGAGGTTAGGCAGCATGCAAGTAGCAGTTAAAAAGATGCATAATAAACCTGATTAGTTGACTGAGCAGATCATTAGCCTGGAGGGGGACAAAAAAAAATGACACCGTGTTTCAGTCAGAATTCGAAATATAGAAACATAAGACGTTGAAACCTAACTCAAAGTAGTTTATCATTTTGACTATGCTGAGGTTGTATGAGTCTATGGCCCAGTGCAGAATTTAGCCTCTTGCCCTGTAACCGAGACAAAAAAAATTCATTCTGATATGTCAGCGATATTGCTGAAGTGAGGACTGGTAAATGGATAAACAGACTATTTAGGAGGAATAGGTGGTTGGCCAGTCTGGTTAGAAGGTTTTGTTTTGGCAGTTTACTCGACTGAAACTAATTTTGAGAAACTGAGCACTAAAGCAGCAACGGATTAGCTCAACTATATGGCAGCAAACTGGCTGGCTGATAATACAAAAATCACTAACCTAGTTTTAGATGAGCAGTGAGGGACGAACAGAATAGAGAGCACTACCTAGATATGAAGGAAGGTACATATCTAGTAGTCAGTGCACCTGGTTTTGATCGCTGTTTATTTCAGTTGCGTTACCAGAATTAGCCACAGTGAAACTGACCCATTGAGAATGTAATGACCAGGTAAGCCAAAGGCAACAAAGCTAAAGACCAACAATCGACAGATACCAGGGGCATATATTGCTGCACTGGAGTTATATAACATTGAGTATAAATAGAATATTATTAGCATAAAGGAGGTACATTTTATTACTTTATACTAGGCCAGTTAGATGCAATACAACAATTGTGTTTACCAAATGGATAGGCAAAATAAAACAGGAGGGGTGAGTTTTGATATTATGCCTGCAAAGAGAAATATTCTATAAACACCATAGATGTTTTGGATAGAAGATCAGTAAAAGTTAACGAAGTGATTTTGGATGTTGCTACAGAGAAACTAGATAATGTTTTTATTAGAATCCTGTAAATGTGTAGGAAATTGCCAGCAAAAAAAAGTAGAAAATATTTGAGAAACAGTCAGAGAAACTCAATATAAATTGATTCTGGTTGCTTCCATACTGGGTAAAAAGGCAAGAGTGGCAAGTGTGATTAAGCATGGACCTCCTCAAAGATATTACTGCAGTGGAGACAGAGGGAAGAGGGAGGATGGTATATGCTTAGATTTTCAAAATGTATTTGATGAGAATTCATCTCTGTGATGCAACAGAAATCACATTTGATATAAATTGGAGTAAAGGAAATACAAGAACTCTAAAACTGTGACTAAGGAATTATCTTCTGTCCAACTCTGTGAGCAAGGGCTGGAACAGCCTAAATAGCACCCAGTAGGTCCTTAGGATATTTGCTCCCAGGAATCCAGGGGCTATGAGAAAGGAAGTGGGCCGGAGCTTTCTGTGAGACCCGATGGTATATGCAAAATGGATAGTTTATCTCTTTTATGCCTCCCCTAGGTTCAAAGGGGTCTTTTGAACTAACTCATTCAAAAGAGGCAGGAGATGGAAAAACAAGAGACATCAGTTTCCATTCAATATTGAGCAAGGGGACTCAATCCTGCTCCCATTCCAGTCAATGGAAAAACTTCCTTGATTTTAATGATGCAAAATCAAACCTAAATGGCACATAAAATGAAGTATGGTATATGCAGCGTTTGTTGCATAAGCTATATTTGATTAGAAGTCACCGAGTAATAATGGATGCTTATACCTATATGTTAAAGTGACCTAAATGATATATGCAAGCTCTGGTTGGGAGATCTTCACCAATACAGAGGAGACATAACTAAACCCAGGTAAACAGTGGGCAAAATTATTGGTGAGTATTTGTGAGTTGCTATGTTTGCACCATACCTGCCTTTACTTTTCTTGAATATTGATGTGAATGAAGGCTGTTTGTGTGAAGGTTTGTGGAAAAGGTGCACTTTCTTCCAAGTCACCATGTTTTGTTCCTGAGCTGAACTGTCAGAAAATGTATGAATGGCATACAATATTTGTACGTTGGGGCTACCTAGAAAGGTGGTGAGGGAAAAGAAGGTGAAGGCTCCAGGCTATATTTTTCCAAAACGGCCCCCTCAGTCATAACATATGAATGTGGCTGACGATACATTATAAAATGAAAAAGGTTTATGTCAAGGTGCCATTTTGCGTGGAGTTTTTTGCGTATTTGGCTCACTTTGTCAGTAGGGTTTTGGGTGCTGGATTCACTGCCCAAGCCGCAGGCTGCATGTTGTGCTCTAACTGGTTCATGCAGAAATTTCTCTCCGGGTACACCAGGGTAGGAGATGGGGGAGGTCTAGGGGTGCTGGAGTGGAGCGGCTGGCTGGGCTGAAAGAGGCGTTAGGTGGGGTTGGGAGAGCAGAGATGGGGCTGAAAGGAGCTGCTTGCTGAGCTGGGGAAGTGGAGATGCGGGGATGGAGGGGGGTCTGGTTGGGGGAAGAGGTGGTAGCTGCCTGGCGGCAGCCAGGCTCAGGCAGAGGAGACACCAATATCACGTGCAGGCGGCGCTGGGGTGTGTGGTGAGTATTTACTGGTGCCACAGGCAGCTGCTTGGAGTGTCACAGACCTGGAGAAACCCATGTGGCCCAGATGCTACTGCTGGCTACACTGGAGGAGAAGGCACAGGGGGCCAGGGTGTCGTCCCTGCCAGACACTGCAGGTGTTCTTGGCCTGGCCCTCTGCTTCCTGCGGCAGTGACACAGCTGCCATGTGTTTGGGCCCCTGGCCTAGAACCAGCTCCGCCCACCATGGGACCTCAAAAATGTGACCAAGGACCCACCCTGGCTGACAAAATGGTACACCCCATGTGATATGCATATAGCATGGCTGCGGGCACCACTGCACGGGGCTCTGGTGACAGAGAAGAATGCCTCCCACAGCCACAGCACTGGGCTCATCTGACCTGAGGGGTGGGTGACACACAACACCCTTAATCCTACCTTTTAAATGTAATTGCAAAATTAATTGGGAGGATTATGGAAAATTAGGGAGGCTGGTACCTCTGTTTATGAGGAAAGCAATGACCTGACATATTAAGATGTCTGCATTTTGAGGGGGTGTTGATCTCAGGGCTTGCCTACATGATGCAGCAATGCGCATTATGTGGATGTGATTTCTAAAACCAGGTTGACAAGCCCCCAGCTTTACAATTTCCTAAAGCTAAAATACAGACAATATTTCGTCCCTAAGCAGTCTGACTGTCCTGTTTTGTTTCAGCCATTATAGGCCAAATCTTTTAAGGTATCAGAAAAGCTCTTTCAAATGGTTCCATTTAGATTCTGATTGTTCACTTGACTATTTAAAGCTCTCCAGGCTCTTTGTATTTCTTCCTTCACATCGGGGCTTGATCCCAAGCCCACTGCCATCAACAGAACCCTTCCCTAGAGTACAGATCTAACTGTGGAAGTACATTAAGGGGATGCAAGGGAAAATGGTGTCCTCTGAGCTCCAACATGGATGCCAAGAACTCTCAGAGAGCCAAATGTTATGGCACATGCAACCTATGTGCTTTTATCTTCTAATGAACAGGGGTGATAAATGGAAGGAGGAATGTGAAATTTAGGTGACAAGGAAACAACCCAACAATGTTACCCTTTTTTAAGCTCCCTATTAGACTGCGTCTCCTCCCATCCCCAGAGCAGGCATCTAACTTAGACTCCGCATTTAATCATTTATGCTGACTAAATGTGAAGTGTTAATGGCTACCGTGCAGTGGTCTATCTGGCTGGGAATGGGAAGTTAGGAGCTAGAGTTCTCTCAGGTGCTCAAGGGAAGTAAGCAGGGAAGCCGCACATAATTTACAGAAAAGAGGCAGGGATTAGGGAAGGAGAACAGGGTAATACCTCCTTTACATAGATAAATCTAAGTTTTCAGCCTCCATCTTAGGATAGCTGTTGGCCACACAGGGAAGGCTCCCGGCACCCTGGCTTCGGCAGCAGTTCGGCAGTGGGTACGCCAAATCCGCGCTACCAGCGGATCGCCTGCAGGCATGCCGTGCTTGGGGCGGCAAAATACATAGAGCCGCCCCTGTGGACACAGTTCCAGAGTTCACACTATGGGCTGTGACTCCAAAGGGAGATTTCTGAAGGTAATTTTCATGAAGTAGAACCAATTATATTCTGTAAAGAAGTATCCTTTTTAGTTTTGTAACCACTGCACCACAAATTGTAGTAAATGTATTTTAAAATGTTTTGCATTGTAATTTATGTATGTGTTCCCTATTAAAGCAGCTGTCATGCACCAGTGTTGCATATTTCCATTCTTTCTTCCACGACAGTGGCCTATGCTCTGCATTAGCTAATCAGCAGAATGAGAGCTATTGTATGCTCTACCCTCTAAAATCCAAACTCAAAAATCATAACATTCAAAGTTAAGGAATTAAATCTTTTCATCTTTGTAACGGAAGCACCTGAGCTATGTTAGTTCTCTCTTATTTGGATGTTTGAAAGAAAATAATAAACCTTATTTAGGTAGTAGCACCCTCCTCTGTGCAAACTTTAACACGGTGAAATAATTGCAGCCTTTTGCCTAGCGTACTGGGAAAGGATAAAGCCCACATACTGAATGAATTAAGAGTTTTAAACAGTAGATTCTAAGCAGAAAATTGGCTTACCAAGCAGATAAAAAAGAAAACAAAGGAAACATAGAAATAAGCTCTCTGTGACTGAATTGTCTGTCTTTTAGATGAGAAAATGTTTGATTTACTTTACGCATGTTAGAAAACTGCTAGTTTAATTTCACACCATGAGATTCCAAACAGCCACAAACACTTTAATTAGAAATGTTGAGTGGGAAGTGTGATGCACTCTAGGGTAAAACGTCCTAGACAACGTAAGGAAGAAAAAATAAACCTCTTTTTGAACTCATTTTAAATAAGAACTCAAGACTCCAACTACAGACGGCTTATTTGCTGCATTGTATTTACAGTTTCACAGACAGTCTCATTCATCTCCATCTTCACCTAACATTTATTCTTATTTTCTTTTAAATTTATCACCATCATCTTTGTTCTATATTTATTCATTGAACTTTTAACCCAATGTGACATCAAAAATTTTACATTCTCTGCTTCATGGCTGTGTTAGGTATTGCAACTATTCAGTCACATGGCGCGTACCTTTCTTTCTGAATACTGTAATTGTTAAAGGATATATCTCACTCATAAAATGTCAACTATGTTTATTTCACAAGTTTGAGAGAAAATAACTCAGATGCACTAACTACTAAGGACAGTCATCGGGGGAGAAAGAAACATAATATTCTCTCATAGACAAATTATTTTTTCCCGCAGGAATGAAGAGTAATTTCAATTATTCTAAAAAAAGGCAACTGCAGTGAAAATAAACATGACAAGACAAATGGAAAATATCACAGCATCTGATCATTGGCACCATTATCACTTAATTCCTATCTGTGGAATAATTCATATCTGTTCTTGTTTTCACCATGTTTCTCACAAAACATTTAATCCAAGGATGATTTTATGTTAGATCTTATCGATACATAAGAAAATAGGTTTTAAATGATTTCTTGAAGATACGCTCCTCTGTTTATTTTTAAAAGCAAAACAGCAGTACGAGCGCCACAGGAGAACAACTTAAATAGCATCCCTGACCATTCACACTATTACCAAGAGAAAGAGTAGAATAAATATATTTGTATATGGACTCATTGAAAAGCACCTTCATATTTCTCGTTTGAGGGCTGGTCCCCACCAAATCCTATACAATTTAACACAGCCAAATGGTTCCTGGATTAAAAACAGTAAAGCAATAAAAGATTTTGTACAGCAAACTGTTATTAAAAACCTTACATAAATATAGTAATCTTAAACTGCATTCTCCAGTAAACAAAACTGCAATCTATCATTCCAGGAGGTTTTGGGTTTTTTTACTGTGTACCGCGTGACTTAAAATATTTTAAGTACTGCTTGGTTGTTATAGGGTTTTAATTTGTTCCTATTTCCCCTCAAAAGACTCTATGAAAGCATCTAATCCTGTTTTTAAAGGGATGTTATCTATGCTTTAGTCTCAGACTTAATACATGTGAAAAAAAACCCTCCATACAACACAATTCACAAGGTCCCCTTTATACTGGATGTTACATTTTTTAAAAAAATCTATTTTTCCTCATTAAAAGAAAGGATTGCTAGGATCCAGAGCAACCCCACTGCATGTGCAAGGTGCATCTCCCCAGTGCATGTGGACAACGTCGCAACACCACTTCTTGGGAAGAGGTTGGGCCTATCAGTCTTTAGGAAAGATCTGAATACGGAGAGACTGGGAGCCTGTTCTGTTTGCATTAGGAGGGCCATTATAGGGGGCATGGGGAAGAAGGTATGGAAAGGTGAGAAAAACAAAAGGGATGGAAAAGCCGGCATCATTGGTGGAGCAAGGAAGCAAGTGGGGTCACAATAAGATCTGCAATGGCAGTCAGGTGAAGTCATGAAGTGAAAGTTACGTAGTATAAAAGTGGAGAATGAGAAGTTTAAAGGTGGTACAGTCCCTGATCATATGACTGTTTTCTGATTGTTACTAGCATTTCATTATGGGGGAGCCAGGGCAGAGATTAAAAAAGAAGAATGATGTAGTCTGATCGACAGGCATTTAGAGCATTTTAGAAATTGCATTCTGGATGGACTGAGAGGAGCAACGTGGGACTCAAAGAGGCCACAGAGGAAGAGATTGTAAGAAACTGATCAAGGAGTAGACAAGCTTTTTATCTGTTGGGACAGAAAGAACGGGTCATATACTTTGACAGGTTGTGGAGAAAGCAGCACCAGGATTTGACAACAGTGTGGATGTGTGGGAAGAAGGAAAGAGAAGAGTCAAAGATGAGCACTAATGGTGGGAGGCTAACTGAAAGAAATGTGGCTAGAAACCACCTTGCTATGACAGTTTAGATACTCTGGTACTTAAATACCACAGTGAAAGAAATCAGATCTTAGAAATAATATAGACAGACTGTATCAACTACATCTTCTTCTTCCATAACATTTCCAATATATATATATAGAAAATGTCAAGGGAAAAATTCATAAGGATCACTGGTTATCAAGGCAATAATTCTAAGACACTAGAACTCTGATGCATCTCCATTATAAAGGAATAGATACCACTGCTTACACAAGTGGACTATTGTGAAAAGCTCATGTATAGACTTTAGTTAATGAAATCCATTTGAGAATATTTGAATCAAATTTCTTATGTAAGGCGAACATTTTAAAATGAAGCTGGCTGCGGGCTACAGCAGAGAAAGATGCCCGGCTTTGACCAGTAGACTACATTTCCTTCCTAACTAGGAACAGACCTCACAAGAACTGAGTCCCAGTTTAGTGCCTTGTCCATTATCGATTACAGCAGTTTAAGGAGCAAACACTCAGCCAGCAACTAAAAACAAAGGCCAAGTAAATGAAGCATTGATGAAAGGTGTTGATCATACTACTACTATTTTCTGATTGTTACTATAGATATTTGAAGGGGTTTAAAGTTATTTAATTAAATTGCTTCCTCAATAAGGGATTTACATATATCCTGAGGCTAGAAATATGTGAATATCTGGCCCAAATTTTTACTTCTTGTCGTGTGTTAGTATATAACAGGGATCGGCAACCTTGGGCATGAGGCCCACCATGTCCACAGGTTCGGCCGATCGTGGCTCCCACTGGCCGCGATTCGCTGCTCCAGGCCAATGGGGGCTGCAGGAAGCGGTGCGGGCCGAGGGATATGTTGGCTGCTGCTTCCCGCCTCCCTCATTGGCCTGAGATGACGAACCGCGGCCAGTGGGAGCTGCGATCGGCCGAACCTGCGGACGCGGCAGATAATCAAAATAGCCCAGCCCGCCAGGGGGCTTACCTTGGTGGGCTGCGTGCCAAAGGTTGCCGATCCCTGGTATATAAATTCATATTATACTTTAGATAAGATTAAGAGGACAGAGCCTATCGTGCTAAATAAGCATTATAATCATTACTTAGCATCTCCTGACTTGCACCTCCCATCACTGCGTTGGCTTAAACTTTTTCACACATTCTTCTATCCTTGTGCTACCCTCCCCTCCCCCTGATTGAACTCCTAAATTATTGGGCTAACTGGAAGACAATATTCAGATTTTATTATTAGGAATTGTGTACCTCTGTTTCTCTCACCAGAGGTAAAAAAGGTTGGCTGCACGATTTTAACACAACCAGTTTACAAAGCAGATGCATTAGTGTTTGTTATTATTTTTGAGTGCATTTCTGTGCGTTTAATGTTATTTTAAAATGTAATATAAATAATAGCATCTCAAAACAACGTAAAACTCTGACTTCTGAGCATTCAGGCAGCCCCACATCTGCTAGCCCATTTACAAGTTTTTTCTACAGGCTAGCTGTCCTACACTAGATTTTCTATAAAGTGGTAATGCTTTAACATGCTCTTATATACATTTAATTTCCTTATTGAATTGCACATAGATTCCAATTTTGAAGTGCAAATAAAAATAAATCATGTTCATACATTAATAATATTAAGTTATTTGTCATGAATTAGAGAACTGCTCTTTTTAGAACGGCTGGCATTTGTCTCTGCTGTTGTTTTTAAACCCCAGGTATAAACTTGAGTTGATTGTTTTTATTAGTTAGCAAATCTGAAAATTAAGTAATAAGATACAGTTCAGAACTTTACCTCTAGTCTGCCATGTGCGCAGCCTAATAACAATAAGTTGGCTCTGTCCCTCTCACTGGAAATAGGAGACCAAGGCCATGCTCCGTCATTAGTCAGTGACCACCAGCAAATGACCATATCTTGGATACAATTTATTGACAAGTGACGTTTTATCCTTCTACTTGCTGGTCCGGGTATATCAATATAAGAAATCTGATGGAGAAAAGAATGCAGGAAATATTTAAAGTTATAAAAACAACAGACTGGGATCATTTACTGCAAGTAAATATATACCACAGAGGACAATGTGTGTATATATATTCATATACGCTACATCTAAATGTAAGAAATAGCTCTCCAGACAGAAAGACACATGTTCACCCACAATTTTATGTATGGGGAAGGGATTGGGAAGGAGAAGGACGTGAGTTAAGCAGGAATTTACTGCAATGACTTCAATCAATACCAAAATGTACAGTCATGGTTACTTGACAGCATCGACCTACACAGGATTTAAACCCAGCCATATTAAATGACAAGTTCTGTGATGCTGACCAAGGAGCTAAGGCTACTGTTTAAGACACATCATCAAACATTAAAGACAGCTCACAATGTTTAAAAGAGAATGTTTATTTTTTCCCCTAAATTAAGGAATCCAGCTACAAATACCCACTTTGTAACAGACTATATACTTTTCTGCATAATGTGGATGAGCTACAGCATCATGCGTAAAGTTTATGCAGCTCTTGAGAATTGTGCCTCTATTTCTCAGGAAGGATTTGTGGAATTTATTATTCAAACTATGTTATTTTGGAGCATGGTTATTTGAAAACATGAGCAGTGCACCATCTGGGTGACACATGCCAAGGAAATATAGATTGCACCGCATTTCTGCTTAAGGAATTAATGGAAGGTTGATAGCTAGGGGAAAAAAAAAAAACTATCTTGCCATTGCTGGTCAGCAATAATCGAACCACTTTCTGGGGATTAAGCGCATGGCTAAGCCTACTGGACCAGACACTAGCAAAGGGCAGGGGGTCTTCTTATCAGAGAAATGCTTCTGGAGCCAGTCTCACTACATGACAGATTGCTTTCATATTCCTGTCTGCAAGGCAACAAAGGATGGCAGTAATGCGATAATGCCAGAGTGCAATGGGTGTTAAGAACCCGTTGCATTTATGTATTGTATTTAGTAAATAATCAGGCTCATCCAAATTGTGATCTCACCACTCAACCAAGGCCATTAAAATCAAGGTTAATGCTTTAATAATCCTTTGCTGTTTTTTATATGGTCAAAAAGAACCCTTTTCTATTTGCATGGTCATAATATTATTGACCTCTTCATCCCCTGAATACACATCAAAAGCAACTGAAATCAAAGTAATTACCAATGTTGTTCTCTCACAGTAAACATTTATCACCTTGTACTCTCTCCTCAATGTTGAGTAAATTGAAATTGACTAAAAAAACCACAGAAGGGAAAACTTATAAAGGGCCAATGTTTTCAGGAAATTTATCCTGCACTTTTATTTGCCCAAATTCTGTCAATTTAAAAGTAGAAGTATATGACATCCGTGTAAAGTTTATCCAAGGAATGCTAACTTAACCCTTAGCTTTTATTTTATTATTCAAAAATATGCTGAAGGCATACTTAGACGAGAAATAACAATACTTTATAGCTAACAAGCACAAATGCAGTCCCAGATATTAATTACAGGGCTGTACTGTAATTTTACCAATCATGTATCAGTTAAAAACAATATTATTCGTTTTTTTTTTAAATCTTATCTATATTAGATGACGCCTTCAACATTGACAGTCCTCTTGAGAATAGGGAATTGGTAGTAGTTGGTCTTATGTTTTGCCAGTCTCCAAGACTACATAGTGCTGTTGATTCACATAATAGCTCCAATTATCTTTATTCAAAGTCTCACTGTCTCGATAGGACCAAAGATGGTACTTCTCAGAAAGGAAAAAGATGCAGACAATGATGGTTTCACTTGGGTATATATATTGTACACAAATCAAATTTCCAGCTAACTAGGAAACAGCTGTAAAGTTAATACTTCATCAGAAAGTTTGAGTACATTCCAAAGATAAACAGTAAACTCCAAAGCCATGTCTTCCCATCCTGCTAGTCAGCGACATTCTGAAGAAAAACAAAACTATTTTTCTGCCTCCAAGCACCAAGGCTAAAAACAAAAAAACTATCCATAAAACTGAGAAGAAAATAAGCCTGACTCATTATTACTGCAATACTGACTAGAAGTGCCAACCAAGATTGGACATTATTATGTTAGGCACTGAATAAAGACATAGTATGATATGGTCCCTGTACCAAAGAGCTTACAATTTAAAAAGAGACCAGGAGTATCCTCCATTTACAAATAAGAACATGAGAATGTAAGAATGGCTACACTGGATAAGATCAATGGTCCATCTACCCCAGTATCCTGTCTTCTGACAGTGGCCAAGGCCAGATTCTTCAAATGAACAGAACAGGGAAATCAGGTGATCCATCCTCTGTTGTTCAGTAACAGCATCTGGCAGTCAGAGGTTTAGGGACACTCAGACCATGGGGTTGCATCCCTGACCATCTTAGTTAATAGCCATTGATGGACCTATCCTTCACAAACTTATCTGATTCTTTTTTTGAAACCAGTTATAGTTTTGGCCTTTGCAACATCCCTTGGTAACAAATTCCACAGACTGACTGTGCATTGTGTGAAGAAGTACTTCCTTTTGTTTGCTTTAAACTTGCTGCCTATTAATTTCATTGGGTGAGCCCTGGTTCTTGTGTTACATGAAGGGCTAAATAACACTTCTTTATTCACTTTCTCCACACCATTCATGATTTTACAGACCTCTGTCATATCCCTCCCCCCCCCCCCGTCATCTCTTTTGCAAGCTGAACAGTCCCAGTCTTTTTAATCTCTTCTCACATGGAAGCTGTTCTATTACCCTTAATCATTTTTACTGCCCTTCTCTGTATCTTTTCCAATTCTAATATATCTCTTTTGAGATGGTGCAACAGGGAGACACAGAAAGATTAAGTGAATTGTCCAAGGTCACACAGGGAGTCTGTGACAGAGACAAGGACTGAACTGAGAACTTCTGAGTCCTAGTCCTATGCTTTAACCAAACCTTCTTACATTTGTTTCCTCTGCCCTTTTGACAAGGCGCCCAGCTCCTGTGAATAAGATAAATGACCAGGAACTGGTTTAGAAAAGAAGGCAACACTGTTATAGTGCCCCAGACATCCCGTTGAGGAGTATCTTTGATTCTTATCATTGTTGATTGCAACTCTACATTGGTTTGCCCAAGGTAGTGCAGTACTGAATATCTGTACTTTATCGGGGTGGCAGGTTTGTATAATTTTTGGTGGTGCCCAGAAAGGGTTGAAGTCCCGCCCCCCGCCACACCTGCCTAAGGCTCTGGGACCGAGTCTGGGTGCGGCAGGCAGTTTGTGGTACAGGCTCTGGGAGAGAATTTGGGTGCTGGTGCAGGCTCTGGGCTGGGACAGGGGGTTAGGGTGCAGGAGTGGGTGTGGGAGGAAGTTTGGGGTACCAGGTACATGAGGGGGTTTGGGTGCTGGGTGCAGGCTCTGTGCTGGGACAGAGGGTTGGGGTGCGGCAGGGGGTGCGGGGCGGGGCCAGGGATGAGCAGTTTGGGGCATAGCAGGCAGGCTGCTCTGGGGCTGGGGTGGGGGGCCAGAGAGGAGGACTCCCCCAGCCCTCTCCCCACTGGCAGCAGCGAGATCCAGGGGAGGGAGGGACCCTCCCTGGCTCCCCCACCCCTGGCACAACACTCCCCCGGCTGCTGCTCAGGAGGTCCTGCCAGGATAACTCCCCCAACCCTGGAGTTGACTCGGCGTCGGGGGTGGGGAAGGGGGAAGCTGCCATGTGCCTCCTCCCTCCACAGGCGCAGCAGCCACCTCAGCCTGCCCCCGGCGCCACTCCCTAAGTTATAGCTGGGCAGCGGCAGCAGCCAGCGAGGGAGCGCAGCGCAGAGCTGCAGGGGGCAGCTGCCCGCTGCCCAGGGCAGGCAGGGATGCTCGAGGGAGGAGCGCAGGGCAGCAGGCAGGGCCGGGGGAGACACCAGCCCCGAACACTCGTGGAGCCGGGCTCCCCGGGCCCTGAATTTGCTGGAGCCTGGGCACCATGGGCTCATATCACTCGCCGCCCCTGGTACTTTACTACAGAAAGCTGACATAACAGTCTTGCAGTAATGAATACACCGCTACCTCGATATAACCTGATCCGATACAACACGAATTCGGATATAACGCGGTAAAGCGGGGCTACGCACTCCGGTGGATCAAAGCAAGTTCGATATAACGCGGTTTCACCTATAACGCGGTAAGATTTTTGGCTCCTGAGGACAGCGTTATATCGAGGTAGAGGTGTAATACTTTATGGTTGCTCACACTGCTGTAGTTTAAAGATAATTAAAATTATATTTTGCTGCCTAACTAGTAAGCCTGACACAAAAGAGCATGCCAGTAAAAATGCTAATGCCTTTTCTTTTGTCTGGCCAAAACATAATCCATAATCATTCCCACTGATTTCTAGAGCAGTGGCTCTCGACCTTTCCAGATTACTGTACCCCTTCCAGGAGTCTGATTTGTCTTGCCTACCCCCAAGTTTCACCTTCAAGTAAACTACTTGCTTACAAAATCAGACATAAAAATACTAATGTCACAGCACACTGTTGCTGAAAACTTGCTTACTTTCTCATTCTGTCTGTGTGAAATTTTAGTTTGTACTGACTTAACTAGTGCTTTTTATGTAACCTGTTGTAAAACTAGGCAAATATCTAGATGGTTGATGTACCCCCTGGAAGATGTCTGTGTACCCCACAGGGGTACGTGTATCCCTGGTTGAGAACCATGGATCTAGAGAAAGCAGCTCAGCTGTGTCAGCAAACCACTAAACACAACAACCCTATTAAGGAACACAGAGGGTATGTCTGGTTTCCTAGCACAGTGAGATGTTTCTATGGATTAGGTTTTCCTTCTTCCCCAAGAAAAAGGTCACCACAGTTAGGTCCAGAAACACGCTTAGTAGTATCCAGAATAAAACTGTGATATATAAGGATAAAGCAACATCGGAGACATAGCCCTTACCAGGAAACGATCATGGTAAGCATCAGCTCATTACAGTTTCTCAGTTAAAGTTTAGGGGCATAGAGATCATCAATCTTGCTTCTAAAGTAGCAACCTTAACAAATACCTGTAGGCAAGGCACAAGTGTGCATCATTTTAAAGTAAAGTACGTATCAGCTCAGTTCCTGGTGAACGGTGAACTGTCTCAAATCCACGTTACAGAGGTTGGCTCAATCTCGCAAACACAAGTCACTGCTGAAAAGAGGCCTTGAGCTGAAACAGCCTGGAAAATGTATTACTCACCCTAGCAGAAAGTATTCCTACCTTGCAAGTTAAAATGTGCTATGACAAAACTTAAACTAAACATATTCTTGAAAAAGCCTGCTATATAGATGCAAATACTCATATACAAAGAAACAAATTACCTGGAGGTGATCAGGAAGAAAATACTAGCTACCACAAGGTCGTTTCCCTTAATATTTATCTAGGTTGTAATAAGTGCAAACTCCCCTCCTCTTGCTTACTACATATCTTTCTAGCCTTTTGGGGAAGGTGGTTCTCTGTCCTCTATTCTTGCAGTGAACTAGAAACTTCAACCTTTCTGTTTGAAGATAATGGCCCTCAAAGAGAACCTGGAGGATTATTATTATTGTTTATACAGGTCCCAGCTGAGGTCAAGGCCCCATTGTACTAAAAGCCAAAGAGGTTACAATCCAAATAGACAAACGCCAGGAGAAAGGGAGTATTACAATCCTCATTTTACAGCTTGGGAACTGAGCTACAGAGAGATTAAGCCACTTGGCCAAGGGAACAGTACTCATGTCTCTCAAGTCCTAGTCCAGTGCTTTACCCATACCCTCTCTCCCATACGCCTAGGAAATGAGCATTGTAACTAGAGGGAGAATTACGGCTTCTACAAACAATTGTAACACAGCAGCAGCAAATTCACATGGCTATGATGTATCCATGGTGGTGTGTAGAAGGGACTTCCATCTTGAATGGTCTCTTGCGAGTCTTCTTCCTTTGACAAGAGTCAGTTTTGGAGGATTTACAGTTCTTAAATCCCTCAGAATTGCATCTTCAAACCTCATTCATGGTTGGCCTCATGCTCTGCTTCCTTCAACCTCAGCTCTACAAACCTTCTTAAGAGCATACCTCCTTCTGCATGTTGGACATGACCCTACCATTGCAGCCATCTTGTTCTCAGCTGGTGCAAGACTGCAACTTGCCAGGATCATCTAAGTGTCTCCTCACTTGTGACAAAAATCAAATCAACCTAACTTTTGGCACTGACAACTGTTTTATTTCCTCTCCTCAGCTTTTTAACGGCCAGGGTTCTGCTCCATACAACCCGGGTTGCCATCACTACCGCACTGAATATACATATCTTAGTTGTAACACAGATATCCCACCACCCAATCAGAGGCCTTTGAAGATGCTGAAATGTGTCCAATGTGATCCAACATGCGACTCCTCCAGTTACAGAATTGCCTGCTGTCAACCGACTACTCAGACAGATAAAACTATTCACCCATTCAATGTCATTGTCCTCTACATATCATGCCAGCAGGTCATTAGCTTCCATTTTATAGGAGGCATGGATAGCTTTGGTTTAATCACCCTGCTGTTTTTTGCAGCTCTTCCAGCATTAGCTGTAGTTGGTCCATAGTCTCTCCAATATCATCCTCATACTCAAGATCTTCTACAGATGAATAATTACACTTCACACCTCCTACTTTGGCCTCAGTCAGCTTTGTAGCAATCTTTAAATTAAATAACTGTAACAATCTTACACTAAACGTATGAAAAACTGGACCCTTATTGGCACAGCAATTTTTTAAAAAAAGTAATAAAATACCATTCCATTTAGATATTTTCTGACTTTGCCAAAAACATTTCATTTTTAGAATGTAAAATATTTTGATTAGAATGGCAGGTAAAGAGCTATGTCAAAGACCAGCATTTTACTGTGCAATACTCTATCCATCAGTGCTAGTGGTCCATAACATAAAGTTTCTATGGTATTTACAGACATCATTGACAGCTATACCTTAAAATCCAAGGATGAGAGTTTTTCCAGTCTTTTGTTTACATCAGGAGAACCTGTCTTCTTTGTAAACTGAATGAAGCAGAGCTTGTTTTGCTCCCAAAATGACAAGATGATGAAACTGTCTGTAAGAACAGCTGAAAAACAAATAAAAATTGTCACCGCTGTAATACCTACTACCAATAACAAAACAAATTACTGAGTTCTCCACTGAGACACTGCAAAAAGCAATTTTTTCAAGACCATGTCTTAAATATTACATTGAAGCCTGTGTAATCTCCTAAAAGACATCAATGTGTCATCTTGCCAGGACTTTCTTGGAAATGAGAAATAAAGCTTAGGGAGTACTCAGATTAAATACACCTGAATAAATTATCTTATACCAAGTTATTACTCTAATCAGATATATGTTTTATTCCCACCCCCCATCCTCATCTTGGTACCTTCCTCAGCCCCTTGCCCAAGGCAACTCCCATTGATATTTTGGGATTGTGGATTTGTACAAAATTGTTTGCATTTGGGCTGGTCAAATGCAAATCATTATTTGAGTTGGATTTGGTAATTTTACATCACTCGCCACGAATAAACAATAAGTGATGTAGCAGCGGTAAGATTCCAGATGCTACCACAGCAGTCAAGAATGTTGTTCCTTATAATACTTTTGCTATGGGCAAAAATGAACCTGTTGAAAGCTTTCCACATGACATTCTGCCTCTGTGCTCTCGATCTAAACTACATGCATGTCGAAGAGTGGATGTACTCCCTTGAAGTCTGGAAAATGTCTATGGAATCACAATTATGTTACCATATAGTATAAATAGAAATATTTAAATGTAAAATAAATTAACTAGCACTACAAACAGAGAAAACACAGGTGAACAAAGAAAATGAGTGCTACAACACTGCCAACAATTTAGGGTTTCCCCCAAACATTGCACTGCTCTCTGAACTGTGAACACCTGTAAGAGAATGTCTGAGTGTTCAGACAACCAATGGATGGATGACTAAAAATTCCTCTTTGGACAGAACCATTTAGTCAAAATGGCGAGATTTATTTTCAAGAATTAAATGCAGAAACCTATATGAAAGGGACACCATCAGGTAAAAAAAAATTTAAATAAATTACCTGGTTAAAAAATTCAATTTAAAAATGCCTTGCATTTGTGACTAAGACCCTAGATTCTTAAATATATAAGAATTTTGATAACATACTTTTAATAATTGATATTGATAGCTTACTCTTGCATTACACTCCACTTGAACAAAGAAAATAAACTAGTCAACTTTGCTTTGGTTTGCAGTCTGTTTTACAGCCAGCTGCACTTTCAGATTGTCAGGTATTAGCACAATTCTGCAACATTTGGTATGCAAATGCCAAAGGAAAATGTTTGGATTTAAACAAACTGTGGTCACGGATATTTAAAAATTTCATAAAAGCAACTCTGTTAATACTAAGTTTTGAAACAAAACTTTGGGCCTAAACTACCTGACATTGTACCTTTGATGCTACAGTTGAGATTTTAACACACACAAGAAAATTCAAAGTTAGAGACATGGCCTCTTTGTATATATGCAATTGCATACACTGGATTACTAGAAATAAACATCAACATATATTTATGCTACACTAGAGATAGGCCTACATCAAACCTCAGAACACTCCTGAACTTTGTGTCTAAAGACAGACTAGGGATCGGGGATCCATGAGCAGGTGGGAGTGGTGAATAGAGAAAGTTGGTTCTTCAGTCTCTGCAAAGCTCTGGTTGCCGGGGTATTGGCTGAAGGGGCGGGGAACAGGAAAGGTGACTCTTATTGTTTAGACCGGCAGCACAGCTGGGTCATTCAGAGCCACCTGGTGATAGCTAGGGTGCAAAGCTAGATTATAGGATTGGGTGTGGGAAAAGATTTCAAGAGAGGGTTGGGAGGAAAAGTAGGGGTATAAGATATTATCAAAGGGATTGCCGTCCATTCATAATTCTTCTTTCCTGAATCAGGCATACATTCAGGACATTCAGTTGCCATCAATACCTGTAAATCTGGAGAATCTGCTTAGATGAGCACACCCAGGAAAAGGCCTACTTCCTGCACCAGATTAGGCCTAAAACAATGATCAACCCTGGTTATACCATTGCTCACAGAGCCCCTTAAAGAGAATTGGAATGCTGCTGTACAGGGCCATAATGCCGCAGCGAGCTTTTGAAAATTAGGTAGAGTATCGGTCTATGAATCCAGCACATGCCTGTCATGAGACCACAATGTCTCAACAGAATTTAGGCATTTTGAAATGTCAAGAGACTTGGATGGTAGTTATGACAATCCTTCCTGTTCTGAGAGTTGTGTGGCTTTGATTTACAAAAATGGGGTCTTTTTCCATACCAAACTTTTCTTTATTTAGCTAATTCTATTCTATGTTCTAACACACTATAATAAACTAAACTAACAACAAATAAGTCTGTCTCTCCTTCAGAGTTGCAGCCACAAACTTTTGCATATTCCATAGATGACAATTATATTTAATAAAATATTATGGTTAAATGTCTAAACACTCAAAAGTCAGGAAATATTAAAGTTAAGGTTATATATGCAACCTTAGTTCTGCACCTTGTGGATGCATTATGTTACAATCTATAATTTTAGGATGGCATACTACTTCTCAAGTCATATAATATAATCATAAAAGTTATACACATTTGTGGCATATTGTAATATTTCCCATTTTTCTACATATATCATTGTTAAAATGGACTGATATCTTTGGATTTAGGCTCCTTAAATATTAAATACCATTGAATAATGAGAAATTATTTTAATGAGTTTGTAAGAACCCACATACTAGTCTATTTTCAATCATCAGCAGAGGCTTCCTTAAGTGCAGTTCACAAGAGAAGAAAGTTAACTATGAAGCTGTTTATTTGTGAATGTAGGTGGCTTTGTATGGCAGCAGATTTCTATACTCTTTGTTGTATATTTAGGCCCTGATCCTGCACTCTGATTCATGCAGATGGACCCCAGTGCCCAGGCAAACCTCCACTGACTTCAATGGGGTTCTGCACGGGCGTGTCTGTCATTTTGGGTCAGTTTGGAGGATCCGGGCCTAAATCTATAGCATGTTAAGTGAATTTCTTGGGCTTTAATCTGACATTGAAACTGATTCAAATTTGGCAACTGATCTTTTCTCATCCCAGGTATTCTTGTCAGTCCTCAGAATGTATGATTGGACATTTCTGTTGTAAATAAGTTAGCTCCACATGCATATGCAGCATCTTCATTCTTGGCTGCACATTTCATGATAGCAAAAAACAAAACAAAAAGTAAAAAAACCCCAAACCAAACCAAATATAAAACAGACTCTAAAAGCCTCACAATTAGAACAAATTAAACCCAATGTCTTCTGGAGAAATTTCTTCTGTACACTGTTTTGCAAACTTTCAGCTCCTGTTGTCTGGGCAATAGAGATCTCCAAAAAGTTCACAAGAATTTATTTTTAAAATAGAATTTCTAAAACTTTTTTTCTCTCTCTCTCATTGAGCAAAAATAGTTCAGCTATTTTTTAATACAAACTTTAACAAATATTTCACGTTCAGACCTGGGTATTTTTAAACTGAAAGTTGAAAGTTTCAGAAAGTGATGAGCAAGTGAAAACAAAGGATGGAATGGAGACTTTTTATGTAACCCTAACTATGGAAGTACAGTTTTGATTGTTACAATTTTCTGTTAAGATTTATTAATTTGAAAAAATAATTAGACAAGTAATTTTTTACTTTAAAAAAGCTCTGAAAAAAGTACATAAGCCAGGGAATTCTAAATGACAGTCACAGCACCTAAGTTCCTTTGTGAATTTGGGCCTATAACCCAGCTCATATATAAGCTTGGACTTAAGCTTTCTTTGAGTATTCAGTGTAAAATTCACATCTGCTCAGGCTCAAATTGAAATTGCATATTCTTGGTCATTCAGATGCCAGGATACTAATGTCTGATTACAGTTCTCAGTGGAGGTTTGCAGCGGAACATTAACAAAATAAAAATAAAAACTTTTCTATTACAACGCTCTTGAAAACCGATGTATTTCATATACACTGGATTTTTAAATAAACACATCTCATTGCAATAGCAGTCCTTAATAATTAGAAATATTGATTTCCTGGGAGCTGGCAATCTAGAAATGCAGCCAGGACAGCTCAATACGTGCATCGCAATCCTGCCATTTTTGATAACTGAGCACTTTGTATATGTAAAAATCCTGTTCAATTATTTCATTATTATCTGCTTCTGTCACTTTTCCCTGTATATGAAGTAAGCATGCCAACAATTGCATGTTCCAGTGTTTAAAATGTGTAAGAAAATGAATTTTAGAAAATCCATTCAATATTTGACAAGACTGAAAACTTTGATGTTAAGTATTATTCCCAAACTGTTCTTGGTCCTGAGGGTTCTAACTATGGCATTACATGCAATTACTTGTTGTGTTTTCAAGTCCCCAGTGGCAATAATTAGTCTACCTGTTGACATACTATTTCGCCTGCTCTATTGTTAATGTAGGCAATTGATTTGCACATGGGTGTAATTACCATCACTGATGGTGTCGGAGATGAGCTTCCCCGCCAGGGTCCTGTCAATCACCACTTTCTCCAGCTGTGGCCCAGAAAGGCTTAGGGACACCAGTACACCTGAATGAAAGAGGAGCTAAATCCAAGAAGCCAGAAAATAAGACATCAGGAAACAATAATCAAGAAACTTTAATGTTCCAAAGTACATACTGACATCCCTCTCTGATATATGGCAATCTAATTTACAAAATAACAAGAAGTCTTTTTATCTTGGCCAACAAAATATATTATATGTACAGTACTATGAAAGCTTTATCAATGAAAAAGAGAAACAGAATGAAAAAGCAAAAGAGAAATGTATTGCGACATGTGTACAATAACTATTTATGCTGATCACTTCAAAACTATGGGCCAAAAATCTCCATATGTTGCATGGATTATACTGAATTCAGATGCTGAAAATTGTGATTGAAATCCTGCCCTGTATGGATAAAGAGGCCAGTCTTATCAGCAAGTGTATTTTTAAGTACCAAAGACTCATTATGTTGCATTTTTTCCCTGCTGCATTTCGTTCCTCAGAAAAAACATAGTTAACGCTGTAATATGCTTTATGTAACATTTTCATGTCTATAGACATTTTAAAAATTAAAGCCAAGATTTTCCGAAGTGTTTAGTGATTTTGGATGCTTCAATTCCTGAGTGCTCAACTTGACACACATAAAAGGGATCTGATATTCAGAGGTGGGTGCACAGCACATTAGTGTACTATCTTTTCTTATGTATTTGCACTGCACTTAGCAAATTTGGGTCTTCGGGTGCTACCGCTATATAAACATTTAATAATTATAAAGAATAACATCATATCCTCAGTCATCAGATGCTCTAAAAGTTACTCTTGAACTTTAATTTCACCTCAGTTGCACACACACATTTAAAACATCAGTTTTCTTCCATCCCTATTATCTTTGATCATTCAGGTGCTTTTAAATGTATATAATGGTGTCTAGATACCCCAGTGATGGGCACCTAATGAATTCATACACTAATAATGTTGTCTGGCATGAGGTCTCAGAGGTCTCCCAATAAAGAAGGAACTTAAAGCCTAAATACAGGCAGGAGAGTGTCTCAGACACATTTCAGAGTTAATCAAACATCCCTATTAAAGTCACCTCTGTTAAGTGGCACAGACTGTACTGCAAACTGAGTCACAGGAAACAGCAGTCCTTTCTGATGCCATAGCTTAGCATAAGGAGTGCTGCTTGGTGAGAGGGACAAGCAAAGCTTTGTTTTTGCCTAATTAAATCCCAAAAAGCAGTAAGAGTTTGAATTAAATCCACCATTACAAAGTAATACAGAATAAAGAACGAAGATCTCAGCTCCACTGTCAGCTGACGCTATTGTGCCAGGGTACTGCAGCATAAGCAGTAGGTAAAATCACTATTATGATAAAAAAAAATTTCTGGAATATCTTGATAAAAAGGGGCTGAGCTAAGGGTAATTTGGGTCTCTTTGGCCATATATGGACTAACTGGTTGCCAAATTTTAGGTGTCTGTTTTTTTACAGTACCCTTAATGTGTGTATGTCTGTGAAAAAGCATTGAAGAAAATCAGCAATGTGAGTTTGATCCCCAGGTGTACCACCGCACTTCTTGGTGCATCTGGGAGGAGGGTATTTAACTGGCATTATGCCACCTTCCCTTTGCCCACTGTTTTGGCATATATGGGCCCAAAGATTCAGAGGTGTTAATATGACTCTGTCACTGTCAAACATTAAACAGTTGTAATCAGTTTTGGGGTCTGCTATACAGAGACCTCAGCAGATTAGTACCATGGCAAACACAGCATTAAAAATCATTTTAACCTTTTATTAAAGGAAAAGAAGACAAAACAGTTAAAGCCTTTGAAATGTAAACTGTTAAGGAAGGTTCTCATTTTAACATTTCTTGTTCCTCCTCCCTTGAGCTGGAGAGCTTTTAGAAGGAAACCCTCCCTAGCTGACATCCCCTAGCATTAAAGACAGCAACAACTCTCCTTTTGGGGGAAAAGACAAGAAGTTAGTTGAGATAGTCTGGAGCCATTGTTTTTGCTGCTGTTCTTAAAGTCCAATCCTGTTTTCTTGAAGACAAAACAAGACAAACACACACAAAAGGGGAAAGAAAAGAACAGAACAGATTTTTAAAAATGTAGTTTTTGTCTCTGGTGCTGTCTCTCACTTGCAATCTCATTGCTGGAAAACACAGACCCAGCACTCCGTCTTATTAACCACTCAGAGACCAGGCAAACGTGTACCAACATTGGGCTACTTAGGGCCTTCCTTTTGGCTGTCTTTCTGGTCACAGACTAACAAAATGTTGCAAAATACAGTCTTGGCCAGCTAACCCAGAGTCTTATTAGACAGTAGGCAAAAGCAGAGGACTAGGAAAGAGAAGAAATAAGATGGGGAGGAAAAGAACATCTTTCGGGACTAGGACAACGAAGGCCCAACGGGTGTCAGAGTGGATCCTGGCATCCCAGGAGATAATGGGATTGGCAGCCATAGTGGTGAGGCTTGCTCCTTCCTGTTCTCCCAGCTTTCAGTCAGCCGGGATCCACAGCCGCTAATTTCCCCTTCAAAGTCCCTTTCTGAGGACCCCCGAAGGGAATGATGAGTGAAATAGCACATCCCTCCTTATTTTGTCCACCAATTAGAACTAATTTCCAACACACCAATGTTGGTTCACTGATTTCCGGCCCCACACTTTATGTTCACCAAGCGTGATCTCTGAACAGTCCTTGAATTAGCTCAGTAAGCCTTTTTGTGTAGACGAGTTCAGTTCATTTGCCTCCCTTTTACACCTTTCCCCATCAACATTCATTGTTATAGATTAGTGTAACATGTGATAAACGTTTACCTACTTTCCCACAGTTAGGTTCACAATATCCCTCTGATTTTCACACTAGACCCACTTAAATGCCTGGCGCAGAAGAGGAGGGGGATGCGGAGGTGCTCCTCCCCAGTGGCAAGCTAATCAAGTTACAGCCTGCTGCTTAAATTTAGCCCCGTGTCTGTCTTCATTCAAATGTGTGTCCTGATCAACTCTGTAGGATCTCTTTTGCCAGCATGGATCGTTGGACCACATTGTGCTCTGGTCCCCCTCTTATGCCACCTCTTCCAGAGAAGGAAGTAGCTGGTTATGCCAGCCTGAAACCTGCTGAGATTTCCTCTATACAGGAGGGGTCTTCAGCAGTTGCATTAAGGCAGCTCTAAGTCCTCTTTGCATCACTGGAGAAGCACAAAGAGGACTTACCGGGGCCAAGGATCCAGGATTGTATTTATATTTCTAATTTAAACATTTATATTTTTAGAATTCTATATTTAAAAAATGTGATGCCAGGCAAATGCTTGCTTTTCTAATAGATGTTATCATAATAACCCATGTCTACTCTATGTCACAGGTGTGAAACAAACATTGATGTACAGCATGCTGTTAGATGGAATACCAGGCAAAACTTCCTTGCAGTGAGATCTATTAAATTGTATAATAGTTTCCAAAGGAAGCAGCAGGAGCACCATTACTTTAGACTTTTAAAAATGAACTGCAAAAGCAGTAGGAAGTATACAGTTGGGAGCAAACCTGGATTGTAAATGGCATGGATTAGATGACCTCAGACCATCTCTAACTCATATGAACATATTATGTTGTCAGCTACAGCAGATATTTTCATTTATGAATTTTCTTTCTGAGTTTTGTATTTTCCACATTTTTACTGAAAGGGAAGAGAATGAAAGATTTCATTTGACTGTGCTGAAGTATAGGAAGCAATAGGGACAGGAATTTGATTATCTCACCTGCCTATCTCTGTTGGCTTTCTCTCTCATCTATGCCCCTACTTTTGCAAAATGGCAGTTATACACATCTTAATGAATGAGTATAAATGTTGTGCACCCTGCATAACAGTGAACAGAACAACATATAAACAAATGAACTATTTCCCGCTTTTCTTTATTAATATTTTTAACCGAAAACTCTTCACTTCATCTCTTTTCTGCTAATTTATATTAGGTTTTAAAAACTAATTGGCATGACATTTCAAATACAAACTAAACATACCTGACATGCAAAACAAATACATTAAAAGTAGAAGAACATTTTTTTTGGAATCTCCTATCCTGACAAAGATGAATATTGTGTTAGTCTGAAAGCACACACAATATTTCAAGAGAGTCCCAGTCCTGAAAGATGTCCTTTAAGGTTCTGTCCTAGTAAAAATGTTAGACACAGTCACACGCCTGTAGCTTTTATTACAACTTTTCAAAACTTCAATTTATCCTTATGTTGCAGTTAGACTAGATAAAATCACAATTTATTTCCAACTTGATAACGTGAGTCCAGCAAGGTCTGACTACAGTTAGTTATAACTGTCTAATGAATAAAGCTAAAAAAGTAGAGGGGAAAAATTGACCAAATTAAATGACAAGAACAAAAAGGAATACATTTACCACGAGAAATTATCCATAATCTTCTGAATTGTGCAAACTCTAAAAAGCCAGGGATTATCTAGCAAGCAAAAATGTTAGTCTGCAACAGAAGAGCAAAACACTCCAAATCCTTCAGTTCCAAACTGGAGGGAGATTTGAATAAGGGGGATTGTGTAAATAAATTCCCTATTACTTGTGCGCTACAACTTCCTATGTTTGGGAGTCAATCTGTCTTTTCATCCAGGAAAAGTTCCTATAATCTTAGGGCATAAGAAATTTCCCCTTCTCCAAATGGTGGGATGCTGTGGTGCTCTGCATTTACCTGAGAGAAGAGGGCAGTGTGATAAACCAGGGGAATCAGAGGTCTGTTGGCGGCTTCTCCCTATTTTATAGGGTAGGGATATCCACCACGTCTCTCTAGATAACAGCCGGGAAGAATACTTTTTGGTTTGTGACCCCATTCAGTCAGCAAGAAAGGTACCTTCCACCTCTCAGATGACTATATTACGGTATCAAGGCTACATGATTGTTACTTTGTTGCATGTAAATTGTCCGTCTTATATACTTATGTATCTAGACCAGTGGTTTTCAACCTTTTTTCATTTGCGGATTTGTTGGAAACCACTATGCTATGGTAACAACAACCTTTCATGGACCCCTTAGACATAGTCTGCAGACCCCCAGGGGTCCCCAGACCACAGGTTGAAAAGCACTGATCTAGACATTTCTAATGTGGCCATTACTCTGCTATTAAGAGGCACCAATGTACATTAGCTACATCCATTGCTGTGCAATTCAGATACCGGACATCATCATGCTCACACACTGATTTGGAAGTCTATGTGCTTTTAAAGGCATAGTGCCAAAACCTTCCTGGCCTTCCACTCAAAAGTACATGTGCACCATGTGTCCTCCAGTTGTCTCTCCTGCTTTTCTCCAAGCTCCGTAGCTAAGTCTGGATCCCTCTTGTTGCGGTATACCAACAGACCTTCAATAGTAATGTTTCTTCAGGAAGAGCACGAATCTTTTGCACCTCCCTAAACAAAGTAGATGCAGGATGCCACTAGGCAACTCTCTCTGCCATGAGAGCATCAGGAAATCACAAAAAAGCTTTCTGGCTGCTTGTTTCTTGCCCCAACCCCTGCTGCAGCCACAGAATCACTCAGAAACTCCTTGATTCTTCCACTAGCGTTACTTATGTATAGATAGATATTGGTATGTTTTTCATTAAAAAAACACACACACCCCATGCCTCCTACCTTTGCACCCATGTTTTGGTGGGTCATGATTCAAAGGCTTTGTAGGGTACGTGATTTTATTTTTAGAATGAATTTGAAGAAAGAAAAGGCATTTGAAGAGAAGGACCATTTCAAGTATAGGTGGGAGCATGGAACAAGGCACAAAGACAAGAATAAAAAGGGAATGCAAAGGGAACATTTAGATGCAAGATCTCATCCGCTCCTGCTTCTTATTCCTCATATAAAGCCATAACTACATTGTGACATTATAACCTTAATAATGTGACAAAATTTCCACAGTAACTAAATGTGATGTCACAAAAGAGCTCTATGATTTCAGTTAGAGGATAAGTAGCAGGTGAAAATGAACTTTTAAGAAAAAACATTATGCAAAGATCAAAGTAGAAATACAGAATAGATCTATAACCATTTGCTTCCAAAAAGACTTTTAAAAAAAAGTTTGCCATGAAGCACAAGCAGGTGTTTAAATAACAAAGAACAGTTTATGTTTTCATTCAAAATTAACCTGAAACTTAGAAAATGTATATATTGCTCTAAAACCGGACTTCAGATGTTTAAGATTACAGGCGAGTTGCATCATACGTGCATTTAACTTACGCGAATTCAACTATACACGCTTGGCAAAAAAAGAAAAACAAGATGCCTGTAAATAGTGTGGGTGATTCCACCCAATGAGCGTATGCCCCGGAGGGAGCGTAAGATGGGAGACGTGAATCTGCTGTTCCCTCAGTCGGTCTCAGTTCCCGTGTGCCTCTCATGGTGTGAGCATCTCACCACACTGAGTGTGATTCTAGTGTTTAAAGATACGTATTTTTCGTACAACATGGCCCCTACTTCATCTGGTGCTCAACAATCTGTTCCAATGCTCGAGGAAAAACTGGCTGTGTTGGACTTATTGAGAGACAGTATGTCGGTCTCCAACGTGGCGCGTAAATATGGCCGCAATGAATCTAGCATCCGTGCCATCAAGATTCGAGAGAGAGAAATTCGTCAAGCCGTGGCATCAAGTGCAACAATAACTGCTACGGTGACGAGCCAGGTGTGTGATAAGACTTTAGTGAAGACTGAAAAGACATTAAACTTATGGCTGGAAGACATGAATCAAAAACGCGTGCCTATCGATGGCAACACGTTGCGAGAAAATATTCTTACCCTCTACGCGCTGTTCAAACCTCCTGCCGAAGAGGGACACCCTTCTGATGAGAAGGAATTCAAAGCCAGCCAAGGTTGGCTTAACAGTTTTAGGAACCGCTTCAACCTCAAAAACGTGCAGACTACTGGTGAAGCTGCATCTGCCAATGAAGAGGCAGCAAAAGTCTACCCCAAACAATTGAAGAAAATCATAGAAGATAAGGGTTATCTTCCAGAACAAGTTTTTAATGCTGACGAGACTGGGCTCTTCTGGAAAAAAATGCCCAACTACACTTACATTTCGAAATCAGAAAGACAAGCCCCTGGCATCAAAGCAGCTAAAGACCATGTGACTGTGTTGTTTTGTGGCAATGTGGCTGGGCATTTAATAAAGCCAGGCTTGCTCTACAGGGCTGCAAATCCCCGTGCCCTAAAAGGCAAGAACAAAAATCTCCTGCCTGTGTTCTGGAAATCACCCCGCTCCTGCCCTGACGGGCTTAAAGCAGCCCTGGGAGAGGGCTGTGGCAGGGAAAGCAGCTACTAGGCTGATTGGGGCGTGGCCCAGCAGTGGCTGCTTCCCCAATCAGGCCTCAGCTGGCTGTATATAAGAGGCTGGGAGCCAGGAGCTCTACAGTCTCTCTCTGCGTTCAGAGAGAGAAGGGCCTGGCTGCAGGGAGGTTGACCAGGTATCTGGAGTGGAGCAGGGCTGGGGAAAGGCCAAGGGAGCTGGGGAGCTCTGGCCTAGGAAAGCCCCAGGCTGCAGGCCTGGTAAGGCCTATTAGGTACTGGGTTGCAGGGGCAGCCCACGGGTAGCCAGAGGCAGCAGGTCCAAACCCCTTTGCCTCTGATGAGTGGCTGATACTGCAGTCTGCCCCAGTGAACGGGGGCTAGATGGAGACTGGGCACTAGCGAAGACTGAGGCAAAGTGGAGATAATGGGTGGGGGTTCCCCTGGGAGGGCTGGTGAGCTAATTCCCAAGGACAACCAGCAGGAGGCGCTGCAGGGTGAGTCCATTCGCTTACAGCTTTTCTATGAGCTTGTACTGTCTAGATGAGAGCTGGGCAGTACAAGAAGTACATTTCTGGGGAAAAGTCTGGGGCTGGGGTCTGGGACGGCTGGGGTCACCCTGCAGTATAATTCAGGCTGGTAAAAGCCTGTGCATGACTGGCAGGCTGCAAGTACACACAAACATAGTAGGAGTGACTTGCATGCCGGAAGCTGTTTGTGAGCAGTCCAGGAGTGGACCCGTATCATCCTTGACACACTCGTTAATATTTGCCCAAATGCCCTTCTGCAATGCACAGATGAACGTTGGTGGAACACAGCTTGCTAAAAGGGAATTTAGGCCCCAATGCAACAAAGTACTTAAGCTCATGTTTAACTTTAAGCATGTATTTAAATCCCTCTCTATTCCGCAAGGCACTTAAGTACATGCTTAAGTTCCACTGAAGTCAAGTCGCAAAGTCCAACCAAGACCAGGGAATATGCAAAGAGAGGCACGGAACTACAAAGCAATGCTTGTTCAAGCAGGATCAGTGTTTTCACCCACCTCTTCGTTTCAGGTTGCTTTCCCCCTCCACCCCATTGTAATTATTCTGTCACTTCCCTCAGTACAGCTGAGCTTACTGTTGTTACATGTTAATATTTCACAACAATCAATGCATTTGTGATTTTAGCCCTGGATCTCTACCAACATGTTATGAACTAACTGCTATGATTAAAAGCAAATAATTTAATATGATGGACAGTGTTCCTATTACTAGCTGGCAAAAAGTACTAACTTCTTATATGTTTTATTCACATAGTGTCTTGATTCTGACATTAGATACCCTGGCATGTGTCACCATATATCTTGCTAAATCAGCTTACTTGCGTGCACATGCACAGCAGCTAATTGCACAAGCCATGTCAGCACATATTGCTGTGTATCTCAACTCACAATTAAGCTCTAAATGTGAAAATGACAGTAACATAAAAAGTATTTATGTACATACGCAAACTGCAACTTAAATAAAATAAAAGTAATTAAATACAAATGCAAAATTCTTATTATTAGCTGCCAATAGTCACTTCTGCTACCTTGCATTCATACAATGAAATATGTAAATATTGGCATGTGTTAATCCTACACTGAATCGTGCATGTAAAAATCAAGAAGTTAGGAACTAGATTATTCAGCTAGCTCTCATTAGTTTTGCAAATATACACTGTACACCAAAACTGAAAACATGGTCTCACTTCACAGTACTGAATTCACGTTTTTGTAGCAAAAGACTTCGAAGCATTCCAGAGTGTTAAGGAATGATACCATGGGTGAAAAGTAGCTATGGTTTCTTCATAGCAAATTCTAATTAAAATATTAGTGAAATTAATTAACTACATCAAATTGTTATTCCTGACCAGAACAGGAAGGAAGGAACAATTTATTTATAAAAAATACAGTGACATTTTTACTGGAAAGATCTCTTGCCTTTCTTTTCTGTCAAAGCATCTTTTATGGTCTATTTATTTTCTTCTTTTGACAACAACTAACAGAAGATTACGGGATTATTTCAGCAGCTCATCATAGGTCATCAAACTTTGGGTTTAGAACTATAGTACTAACATGGATGCTATTGGAACTAGTAGGTACAGAGCTAAAGAATCGAGCTCAGTCCTTTAGGGCTCTACTAAGCTCTCTTAAATGGAATACAACAATCCTTTAAAAAAATCACAATACAGTCTAGGTATGTTTGCATGAACTAGCACATTTTCTGTTTCTATATGATATAAAAAATATTCAAGTGTATCTACAGGGTTGCAAGAATAAAGAACACAGTCAACAGATTTTTTTTGGCAATGAAAAGCATGTAGATATAAAACTTCTAGTGCCATGTTTGTCAACGGCACTGGAACCAGGGGAGGGGTGGGGCGAGAGGCTCCCAGGGGCCATGCCCCCCACTTTTAACAAGGGTGCAGTTTGCGGGGCAGGGAGTGGCGCTCGCCCCTCCCAACTGCATGCTTCCAGCAGGCACAGAGCAGCGCCAGTAGGGGCTGCACTTTGCGGAGGGGGAGCTGATACTGATGATCAGCGCCCTCGCTGCAAAGCAGAGGCCCTGACAGTGCTGCTTTGTGCCTGCCCAAGGCTTGCAGTCTGGGGGCAACACCAAACCCGTCCCCCAACTACACCCATGTTAAAAAGTGGGGGTGGGCACGGCTCCCTGGTCCCCCCCATTTCCGGCGCTGGTGGCTCTCCCCACTTCTACAAAGGTTCCGGTGCCCTTGATGTTTGTCATATAGGAAAAAGTGATGGGAGCAGACTTTAGACACACAATTAAACTTTAAAAAAAATACAGAACTGGGGCAATATTAAGGTTTAGTGGTAATTCTAGATCAGAGGTGGGCAAACTACGGCCCACGGGACCGTCCTGCCTGGCCCCTGGGTTCCTGGCCCGGAAGGCTCGCCCCCCAGCCTCTCCCCCGCTGTTCCCCCTCGCCCGCAGCCTCAGCTCGTTTGCGCCGCCAGTGGCGCAATGCTCTGGGCAGTGGGGCTGTGAGCTCCTGGGGCAGTGCAGCTGCAGAGCTGGGCCTGACCCGGTGCTCTGTGCTGCGCGATGGCAACAGCGTGGCCTGGCTCCAGCCGGGTGGCGCGGCTGTAGCACCACCAGCCACCAGTGCTCCAGGCAGCGCAGTAAGGGGGCAAGGAGCAGAGGGGGTTGGATAGAGGGCAGGGGAGTTCAGGGTGGTGGGCAGGGGGTGGGGGTGTGGATAGTGGTCAGGGGAGGAACAGGGGGTTGAATGGGGGCAGGGATCCTGGGGGGGGGCAGTCAAGAAGGAGAGGGGTTGGATGGGGCCATCGTCCAGGGGAGGCCGTCAGGAATTAGAGGAGAGGTTGGATGGGGCGGTGGAGGTCCAGGGGTGGTCAGGGGACAGGGAGTGGGTGTGTGTGGATGGGGCAGGGGTCCCAGAGGAGCCGTCAGGGAACGGGGGATGGGGGTTGGATGGGGGAGGAGTCCGGGGTGTATGGGCAGATAGGAGGTGGGGACTGGGCCCCACCTCCTACAATTTACGAAAACCGATGCGGCCCTCAGGCCAAAAAGTGTGCACGCCCCGTTCTAGGTAATGGCATGCAAAAGAGCTGGATTCAATTTAGAGTCTTGAAGTGAGATTTTCAGAAGTGTGTGCATGCAAATGACTTGCATACATAATTACTCTCTGCATGTAACTGCAGTACTGTGTGTGCAGTCTGTCATTTGCACACACAATTAACATGACTGCACATTTAATTTTAGGAGCTGTATGTGTGCATTTCTCTGAAAATATCTTGCCCCCAATTTATTGCTCCCTGGGTTACCTGAAGGCTCTGGGGAGGCAGTACAGAGAGGGACTACGGCTTTCACATACCAGTAGGCACAACAGTTTATGGACAGTAGATCTGTGCCTACTTCTCACAAAATCTGATACACATCAGTCCGTCATGCGATTGTCCTATTAAACTTGTACTGCCTTACGTTGTTTTCCACCCCTTCTACCTTGCCAAAGGAGCAAAGGCCACAGAGAGAGGCTGTGACGGTGGCACATTATTACAAGGAAAAGTGTCGCCTCATTATGGTTCAGTCAGAAATATGAAGGATTCACACACAATGGGAAATTTAGAAAAAGTCTGGCTATTGATTTTTTTGTAATATTTTAAGTTGTTATATTTTTATTGATGACATCTGTCAGTAGTTTATGATAAAAGGGCTAGAAGGTTGAGGAGAATGGCATTAGGATAACAGATCTTTGAACTCCCAGTCACCCATTCAAATCGAGCCCAGATCAGTAATTAACTACGGTTATTAACATCTAAGTGGTGGAGTAATTTACTTTTCACTATCCAGGAGGTTTGTTTGCTTATTGCTTACCACAATAATAGCAACTTAATGTAAAATACATTCTTCTCTATTACAGGCAAAAGTTATTTTCTTCAGAGTAGTCTATAAAGGGAATAGTGACAGGCCATAACTCAGACCATTTAAGTGTAACAGTTAATTATACACCCACCTGAAGTTTATAAATAAACCTCTAACCTTCTTTTTCACTTTGCGAAGTGATGTTTCCAAAAAACATTAGCAAATTATTGCTTCAAATATTTTTAGAATTTACTCCTTCCCACCAATTAGAAGAACATGAAGTATTTTTGTTAATTTTTTAAAATTCATTGGTTCAAAAATACGGCATTTTACTGTCACCGACCACAATGCTTTGCACATCTTCTACTGGGCAATTCACGAAGGGAGAGATCTAGTCATTTTCACAAGATGCTACAGGAAGATAAGTAGCAATACAGTGCAGATACTGTATGATATAAAAAAAGAATTGAAAGTAGGCATTTTGTGAATTGTTCTACTTGAAAAGAACTCTCTCAAATTATTTGTTTTCCTCAATTTTATTTTCATTTATTGAAGAACTACAGTTTATTATGATGATGGAAAGCAGGATAACACAAATTTTTTGACTGAATATTCTCTGGATTTTCTAAATCACTATGAGAAAGTTCAATTCCAGCTGCTTATTGACTGTATAAAACTGTGTTGAGCTGTGATAATCTCAAATGCAAAATGGGCTAAGAACTGAAGAAAGCAAATGGAAATTGATTAAGATAGAAAAGTAACTATTATTAATACCTTTGTTTTCACCTCTAGCTAATTTTCAAGCAAAATATCTCAAGAAAACTTACAGGAATAGGCCAGATATCTACCTACCTCCTTATATGACCCCACTGATGTAGTGCCAAAGCACATATTTAAAAGTAGAAATAGCAATCTCTCTCTCTCTCAATTTCCCCCCTACCTTGTATGATAAATAATTTGATAAATATATATTTCTTTTTTATATATTATGTTTTGTGTACACACACACGTATGCACGTGAAGAATTTCCTCTGAGAAACCTAAGTTGGAGAAATGAGTTTTACATTCGATAGTTGGCGGACCTAGGATGTTGTGCTTTATGGGAGGAGTGACATAATTCTGGCTGGAAGAAGTCCCCTGGCAAGAGGCTCCAAAATTCAAGAGGTCAGTTCTGAAAGCACAGGCTGCAAGAGGAGGCAGGCTGTTCGGAGGACAAGTATTCCATTTTAGTGAGGAGTGAGAGTTTAGAAAGATGGGGATGTAACAGGAAGGAAAAAGATATGGGGAGACTGGGTAGAAAGACACAAGTGAGGATACATAGCAAAGGGGTAACGAAAAAGATGGACAACCATTTTTTTGTGTAGTGACACGTAAAGCTGATCCCGACTCAGCTTCTCTGATTCACACACTTCTTCCCTTCCCCCTCCATCCCCCAAAATTTGGGGCCTTGAATAACTGAACAGTTGATACTTAAAATTAGCTTTAGAAGATCAGCATTCACTGACAAATTGTTCTTGTTAAAACCAATTATGGAAATTTCTTTAACATACATGGAACTTGGATACTTTAAATATATTTAACAAACAGGACCATGCAAATTTGGAACTATTTACATTTAAGTTACATAGAAAAACATTAAAACATTTTGCAAAAGCAAAGAACAAAATTTGTTTTTTAGAACTACATTAGTAACATTTTTAAAAATTTCGGAACTTCAATGCTGAAGCAGTTTTAAACATGATGCACCTTTCTTACAAATATCGAAGATATAGGGCTCTGCAGAAACGTTTAAAGTGATAAAATACTAACCACATCTTCAGAGCAAGCTGTTGATTAGGAAGCTGGATCACACATTCCAATATGCCATACTGTTCCCACTTACCCTGCTGCCCTGTGCTAATGAGGATGTGAACAGATGGTTCCTTTTTACAGTATATGGATATTTATATACATATCAAGGACAGATACATGTGCATAGCTTGCCACAGTGCCCTATGCTCTGGGACTTGACATGTGATCTGTTTATCTAGATTCTCACACGACCCCCATCACTATGGTATCCAGGTTCAAAATAAATGCTTTGGTACATACATGTAAATGTTTGCCACGTAAAATATATAATATAAAAATATTTTCCAGGCCTCTTTATACATTTTAATGGCTCTTTTGACTGTGTGGGTCCGATCCTGTAAGGTGTTTACAGTGGTGCTGGAACTAGGGGTGCTGCAGCATCCCGTGGCTTGAAGTAGTAATAACAAACACCAAATACATGGGTTCTATCATCAGCACCCCCACTATAAAAATTATTCCAGCACCCCCGAGCTTTTAGTGCCTTCAAATCCCATTACTTTTGTGGAAGCTGCAGGCACTCGGTACCTCAAAAGATCAAACCCTTGCTGAGTAATTCTTGGTAGTAAAATGACCGTAGAGTTTGATTTTATCCTGGCTGTTTCTGCTTATAAACAAAATCTAAATAAAGAAATCCCCCCCTATAGAAACTCACTGGTGTTTTAGACCAGTTAACATGATAACATTTCAGCATCAATCACTGAACAGTCGTTCAGCTCCACTGACTGAACATTTCAAGAGCATGTCAAAACATTTTACCTGACAGACATATTTATTCTTCCATTTGCTCAGCACACACTGACTGTTTTGCATCAGCTCCTGAAGAACAACAGAAAACAGAAAGAGTGGAGTTGGCTGTACATATTGACACTAGTGGTGAAGGTGCTTCTGATTTTCAAGCATGAGAGATCAGCATGCCACACAGACAAAGATGCAACTGTTTTGGACCAGCCCACTGGACAAAAGCACATTTATCATCACCAGGAGGGCTGATCCTTTATGAAAATTAAAGCTGTTGAAAGAGGTTTGAAAACCGGATTATTTGTTGCCATACTTGAAAGTTTCTGAAAGGTACCTCCAGTTCCTTGAGAGCATCGCGCAGTTTTTCTGGGCGTTTGTTTTTAAGTATCCAAGGATAATCTCGAGCTGGCAAATAAAAAAAAATATATATATATACACATATATATATAAACAGTCAAAAACTATGTTTTAAGTTGGGTTTTTCTTTCTTTTGGTGTGGGGAAACAAAATAATAAGATTTATAGGAATGATCTTAAACATAACTTGCCTATAATTGGGGGGAAGTGGGTATGGTTTCTATTGTCAAATGATATCCTTTTGAAAGGCTCTGTCATAGGAACAGTTAACATGAAATATCCTCACCTACCATGATTTCACCATGGGAATCATGGATAAAGCTCTCAGGGCAAAATATCCTTCCCCAGCTGCTAAGCATTTGCCCTGGGAAAGTCTCCCAAGCAGAGTGTTGCTAGCTCACAGAGATGCAAGTTATCAACTCCCTCCTGACTCATCTTAGATATTATTATGTTGAATTAACATTAAGGGCAAAAATTCCAAAAGCAAGCACTAACTTGTGCCCACAAAATATGCATGCATGGATGTCAACTGGTAACTGTGCCTTGCACTACTACTACTACTACATGAGCCATTTAGGCATTTATTATCGAAAATTTGGTTCTAAGTGTCTGCCAAGGCAAGCTAACAAAAAAAAGATGGGGGGGGGAAGAGGTTAGACAGGAAGTTCAGGATCAGGGTCTATGACTGCTTAGCTCGCTTAAATAGGAATCATGGATACTTACAATTATCTAACAATCTTACTAACTTTATTTAGATGCCTAACTTTCAGCAAACAATTTTGAAACATCTGGCCAAAGATATTGACACTGCAGTAATTAGGAAGGCAAAGCTCCCTTTGGAGTTAATGACAATAGCTGTGTCATAGCTGAAAGATCAGGTTTTAATAACATACTAAATGTCATTATTTAAAAAGTGAGCATTTTCCCCCCCAAGAGTACATAACAAAAAAGCCTGTGAAACTGGAAACTTCCCCCCCCCCTTTATTTATCAGTCTAAACTATTTAAAGGAGATTTGGTGAAAAGTTTCGAGCTCTGAGCTGTCAGAGTTTGTCAATTTTCATGCCAAATGAATTAACAGTCAAGTTTAAACCTCCCCACAAAACCAATTTATAACAGAAAGGTTATAAAGTCCTTCAGTCTCGCACTGTGTATATCATTCAAAACAAAACAAAAAGCACATAACATACAGCTTCCCTTGTATTGGACCAAGCCAGTGTCAATGGGACTGTAGTGAAAATTCTAATTAGGCATGTAAGATCACTTTTTCAATAAGCCTCTGTGTAAATTAAGAACGCTTATCTACATATACCGAATGGGAACTTGCTCATACAAATACCAAATCATATATCCAAATCACCATTTGAGTACAAAATTAGCCAGTGCAGCCTTGTCAAAAATATGGCCCATAAAAGTGTCATGTGAAATTCGGTGCTTTGGGGCAGCCCTGATCTCAGCACAGAGCCCTGGTATTTGGGCTGTGCATTGAGAAGTCCAATGAGGCCTGATGGGGAGGAATCTTCCCATCATGCCACAGAGCAGTGGTGGAGCCAGTTCATGGGAATAATTACAGCGACACAGCTACAATAGCTTATGCTCGCATTGCATGTCACATATACGAGAGGAGCTGGTTGGTGCAGCTGTTTAGTCAGTATCTGCTGGCTCTGCTCTGCCCACAACAGACGGACCCATCATATAGGGAACCCATGCAGAACAATACTCCACAGCATACAAGGGATGTAAATCCTCCATATGGCTCCTTAAATTTTGCCCCGCTTTATAGCAGAATTTCACAAGTTCTCCTGGACAAAGGGCCCTTCGAGCATACTGGGGACTGGGTCCCAGGGTGATTTGTCCTTGTGCGCAAAATTCTGCCACCAAATACACACACACCAATCCCACTTGAATTAATGAGAATTTTGCATATCTATCTGAAGGAAGAATTTGGTCCTAATACTAATTCAGATATGATCAGATACAGTGTTAAGGGAACTCTTACAGTATAAATTTTATTTTGCAAAATCCCATAAAAATCAATTACATTTTTCATAGCTGTAATGCAATACAGATTGAACACTACAATGTGGTATGAGAAGGAGTAACTATGCAGTAGTTATAAAACTTGTGATGGCAGGAAGGTTTTATTATGCAAATGATAAACCTCTAGCAGCATTGTGATAGTAACGTGATAGTATCATTAAAACTTCTTTTAACCAGCGAGTAGGAACATATAATCCAATGTAAATTTTCCCAGAAAAAACCTCACCAAACAAATTAGGAATACATCTGATTATTAGTGCCATGTTTCTTTTACTCCTCTTGGAAAAATTTTAGTTTTGTACCAATTAATATTTAAATTCTTTCAATTGTTTAAGATATTTATTGATAATCTGCAGACTAAACTTGATAAGGAGAGTCCTGGATTATGTTTATTTCTGTTTTTACTTGGCAAGAGAAATGAGAAACAATTGTGACTACCATGCTCAATGATATAGAAAAGATATATTGCAATTACATAAGGAAGGTTTAGTTACATTTTGTGAATTATTTTGTGCTCTTTAGGTCTATGATATTCAGTCTCCTACTACATGGTATGTGCAGAAAGTTGAGTTTGAAGAAGAGAGATTATTTTAGCGTTTTGTCGGGGCAACAGCAATTAAAAAAAAGTAACACAATCTTATCACAACAAGTAACCTAGAAAATGTCCTTACATTCCACAAGCTGTTGTTTCTCTTCTAAGTAACCATGGTTCATTTGTGATACTAAAAAAAAAAAGGGTGGGGGGGGAAGGAAAAGATTAATGTTAACCCTCACAGCTGCTGTCAGCAAATACAACTTAGATAATATTTTTACCTCTTAGCTCTACATTAAAGAGAAGATTCAGACATTTTAAAAATTTTAATAAAACACAGAAATTTACACAAAATTAAGACAGCCCTGATTTTTTCACCTCACAGTCAGATATCTTAAATTCGCAGTGAAAGAAAGGCTTATGCAGCCCAACAGGTGGGCCAATATGACTGAGCCGCCAATCTCATCAGATAGTGAAGTGAGCTGCAACTGAATCCAGGAGAGAAGCTGAGTCAGTCTGTCATCAGAACCATGGAGACAGCATATTAACCACCAAGCTAAGTACATGGGATGCCCACACAAGCCTCCACTTTAACCTGGCCTGAAACAGGAAGTAACTGTAGCTGAAAAGACCTTTTGGGCCATCATGAAACTTCTAGGATTAACAGGATTAATCAGATAAAGAAAATTGATCATTCACTCTGAAATGCCTATTTCAGATATCAGGTAAAGATCCAGGAGGCTAACACTAGTGCATTCCTCTGCGTTTCCGATGCCCTCTACTGGGATTCCAACATATAAAAAATTACTGGAATGCTCAATATCAAATTGGCCATATGTGAAACACTATATTACATTAAAATTATATTGTTAAATAGTTTTATTAATTTTTCTTTATAGCACATACAAGATTGTTAGGTAGAAAAAATAGACACTCCAAGGCATGGTTGATGTTTAGTTTATCACTCTCCAAATGTAAGAGGCATTCAGTCATATCTATAGAAAGTTTAAAATAGATTCAGATTACTCAAGACAGAGTCTCTGTGACTGTTTCTTGATTTTAGAGAAATACAAAAAGACTCTTGCATATTAAGAAGAAATTCATTGCTGAGTTTATACATAACACCATTAGCCAAACAACTTGTTCCCAAAGCAGATCAAACATCTCAAAGTTTTAAACAGTTTTATTTTTATAGTTAAATACAATTTATACTGTACCTGGTTCTTTCTTGTCATAGTACTGATAGATCCCAATGTCTTCATCTACATAATCGAGTGGAAATATCATTAAATCGTGATTATGTGTCACTTGAAAAAATGTAGCACATGAAATGAAATTGAATCACTTTTAAAAAAATGCCTCCTGGTGACTGGCAATGTTACCCCTACTGCCCTGTAAATTGCAACTATTTTTTTTTCTTTAATACTTGTGCACTTTGGGAAGCTCCCCGTCCCATGGTAAAAAGCTCCCATTTCTAGCTATGTGGGGCTCTAAGATATTAGACTTTAAAGAGATACTATTTTACTATAAATTGGCCCAAGACTCACTCTATCTCATTCTGGCCTCGGGAGAGATTTTGGGGGAAATTCCTCAGTTGGGGAAGAAGGTGGAAGGCATTTCTTTGGCTGGCTGACTTTAAAATAAAATAGCAGCTTCTTGAAGCTATTCAGAGGTTTGGAATGTTAGAATAAAATCTGAGGGAGATGGGTTAGTGGGCAACAGGTCAAAGCCACACGATATATTAATTTATCATATGGCTCTGCAATTTATTACATAGCTATCATTTCCAGAGATGGGATTTTATACACAGTATTTGTAATAAACAAAAGCAATGTTAGGTTGGAATCCATTACAAAGAAATCTGAAAATAATGAACTGTCATTTAAAGATCTGGTTTCTTCCAAAAACCAAACTCTAACAGTTCATATTTCTGAAATGTAACAGTTTATAACATGCTTTTAATTACAATTATCATAATTAATTATTTTATTTAGGCTGCCAGGCTTTTATGGACAGTCTGGCTATTGATTAAACATTTTATCTAGCTGTCATTACAGCAGGCTTGTTCTCATATGGGACACTGTGGGATATTGAGTCAATATTTGATTAATCATATTTTTGCATGGTTTTAAGTGTTACTGGAATGCACCTTGCTACAACTGTCATAGGGACTAGATGTCAAATAAATGTGGTTTTGGTATCACACATTTCAAAACCAGTGGTTTGTTGAGCATTGGATTTTAGCACTTGTAAAGCTAGAAGAACAAAGGTTTTTTCCACATGGATGGTAATTAGTCATGTATCTCAAATTACTTTGAAAACTGGAATGATAGTTTAATAAGATACATTTATCTTAAGTATACCAGTTCTCCATTCAACATTTTCAGAGCATGAGCAATAAAGTATTGTTACATATTAAGTACATATTATGATACTTCTGCAATCAACTGGAATGTATGAATGAATATCAATAAACTAGTCATTATAGTGAAACCTATAGTAAAGCAGCACATGGCTTCTTAAAAGGAAACATGAATTAAACAATATATAATCTTAATAATTTTTCATTATTGACAAGGATACTCCAGATCTGTGATGAGATAAGAAGCCGACCACATTATACCATACTACTTTTATATAATTTACTTTCCCCAAGCATAAAAATAAACTTCAACTTCACATGAGTATTCAGAATTTGATATCAATTCAATATTCATTGACAGGTTTTGTTATTCTGTTTTAGGAAAAGGTTGGAATTTGGTCACAGCTGATTTACCCCCAACATGTAAGGTATTCTTCAAAGACCACAGGTGCATCTCAGTCAGGCAGAAAGACATCTGATGGCAGATGGAAACTCAGTCCTACCAAAGGAAGGAAAGAAACAACATGTGCAAATTAATTACCTTCTACCACCAGTGAAACTGAAAGTCCCTTGGCAACTAAGTGGCAAAAGAGCCTGCCATTGGAGATATTCTGAAAGCAGAATTATACAATAACCACACATACAGTACTGCTCTTGTTTCTGCTCCTATGAATGAGGCTACCTAAGAGACAAAAATATTAGTCCTTTCTGTTAAACTAAATGTACTATGTTGCTATATGTATATATGGGTTGTATTTTAATTCTAAGTAGGTATTATAATAGGATCAGAAACAGTCTTTAAGGGCCTGAAATATACTATTTTGAATAATTGTAATTGCCTCTCATTAAAAGTTGACATATTCAGCAACAGCAAAATCAGTGACACATGAGAATGAATTTGAGACAATAAGGTTGTTTGGGTTTTTGTAGCTTTATATTTAGAGCCAAATTTACAACCAGGTTCTATCTTTGTCCTTGAAGCTGTTTTCATACAACATTACCACATATGCGTCTGTCAAAGTAATAACCGTGCAAGCAAAATGAGAGGCTGTTTTTTAAGTTTTGACCCTGGAATATTAGAATATACTTTTAGGGTTTGACCCTGCAAGCCCTGCACATAGGGAACATTCAGTGAAGTCAAGAGAGAGTTTTGAACAGGAGAGCCTTGCAGGCACTAGTAATTAATGTGAAATACCTAAAGTGATGGCTTTCCTAGATCAGAAACATAGTAATAATTTAATATAATCTCCCTAACGCACAAGAACAACGGGTGTCAATCAGATAAAATGTATGAGGTGAATGTTATGTAACATGATTGCAATTTTGTTTTTTTGTTTCTTTAAAGTGTTGCCTCTCCATATTCACAGTTGTGAGAATGAGTCCCCTTCTGTCCCCTCTCTCCTCCCATGCCACTGAGCATCACAAACCTTCTGGAAAGTAGTTTCCATTGGACCTATGTAACCAACCTCTTGTGGCACCAAATATTCCCAGCTGAGGTTATAAACAAGACCATGTGCCCCAACTGCCTCTGCCCAATGATTGCATCAAAGTAGAACTCTGCGGAATAGAGGAAGGAGGGCATTTAACATGAATATGCAGAGGCAACACTCCTGAAGAACCATAGTTCGTATGCTACTGGCCAGAACCATGTTTTTCATTTTGGAGATAGGCTCTCATTTTCCCACTGTGGGAGTCTAAATAGTACTACACCCTCAGGAAGATGGGCTGAGGAGTTCTAACTGGAACTCCTCCCAAAACAAGCATCTGACATAAATGTCAATCAAGAGAGTTGTATGATGAAAATATTAGAGACTCATCATGGATGTCACCTTAGTCCTGATAAAGATTGCTGTAAGACACTGAGATACTTTCACCCTAGCTAATATATAATATCTCAGTGCACAGCTTGATCCACTTAAACACTGCTGAGTAGAAAAGCATTACTTTTACACCGATCCCCAAAACTACAAAAAATCTTGCCGACTTCCTAAAGCCCTTAGTCCTATCCAAGTACAAGTTCAAAACACATGACAACTAGTGAATGGAGTATAGTTTCCCCAGGTGAGAATAAGGTTTTGGCAAGACCGCCAGGAGATTGCTGGAACGTGGGCACCACTTTTGGAATAAGTATGGGTTGAGGACACAGGACAACGCTGTCCATGTGGAAGACAGTGAAAGGAGGCTAGTCATTAAATTCTGTAATGCTCTTGTTCTTCTTACAGATGTAACTCATAAGTAGAAGAAAAACAAGTCCTCAAGAATCACAAGGTTAAGGTCCTTGATAGAATGTGTTCTCTGACTGATGGGAAGACATTAATTAACCACATTTTTTTCAGAAATTTTGTGAGGGTGGTTTGATTGAAAAGAATCTGCCACTCACAGATAATATATATTGAGCTGGCATGCAGGAGCACCTTGAAAGAAGAAAAGAGGCTGAGAGACTTAGGCACAATGAATAATCTAATATATGGACACAGAACCTGGAGATGGTGTCACCGTCTGTTTATAGAGAAAATCTTTTCTACTTCTGAGAATAGTATTTCAATGTAAATGGATTTCTGGACGGCACCAAAAAAACTCCTGCCCTTCAACAGGCACACCAGATCACAAAAAATTAATGTCTTGTGACCCAAGCTAAGCAACTCAGCAACTGTGGATTAGGATGCACAACACCATCTTTCTGAGATAGCAGGTCCAATTATACCAGTAGGAGAAAAAAATTCTCACGAGACATCTGTTAATGGACTATGTGATTTAAACCCATTGAAGATCTCACTGTACAATATTGCTTCACCGTTATTATTAGGAGAGCACTTCAGCTGTATTACTGATATACTTTGACTTCTTACGACTTCAGGCTGCTTTCATTTTATTTCTTGGAAGGCAAAATAGCCACTGAAATTTGCTAGACTCCTTTTCTTGGTTACAAAAAGTCTACATACTTCAAACCTGGTGGTCTGGTCTCTAAAGTATTCTCTCTGGCTAGTCTTACATTTTTATTCTAGCAGTCAACCTTCTTCCAAGCTTGTAGGTTCACTGTCACTCACAAATTAAGCTCATTCTTCATCGGAAACTTCAAAGTCACCATTCACTCAATCGGATTATGATGAAGAGTGAGTAGAAAACATCTGCTAAACATGGCATCCCCCAAGCTGATTTAAACTTCTCCAAGTATGAGAGCCAACAGAGACGTTATCAGTTATGGTAATTCTTAGAACAAAATTCTTGCTTTTTCATCTAATTATTACCATTATATTTTTGGTTTTAGTCTGTTTATGAGCCAAGCCTTGAGCATCAGAGAGACAGAAAAGAAGAGAGGAGCAAAAGGGAAGTGCCGAATTGAGCACTAAAAGAATGCTTTCAAGTGTTTTTTTCCCTTGAGTGTCAGAAAGGAAAAGACAGAAAGGTGCTTTGCACTCAGCACCAAATAATAACTTTTGGATACTTTTCCTATTTTTAAACATTTTCACTCCACTATTGAAAAAAAAAAAGTTGTGTAGGAAAATGAACTGAAGCAGCACAATCAAAATTACATTTTAGTCCTCAGCTGAAAAAATGATGGATTGACTGTCCAGGGGAGTGATGTCCTCTGTTTATCCACAGGAGTAAAAGATGGATCCTGCCAACATATCCAAGCCTGATCTGGAGCTACCACATCTAGGCGTGAGGGGCAATTCAGTTTATAGACCCATTCTATGCTTGGCCTTTATGCCCTGACTATCAACAAGAAGGCCAATCAGAGCCAGCTATGGAGATGGCTTGTTTTGGTGAAGTGATCCCCAGTCCACTGGAAAAAACTTTTAAACCATCCCCTAACCTGAGATGTCTTCTGTTTAATTATATTTTACTCCAGACTGTATGAATGGAAGACTTATGTCCCTAAAATAAAACGTGATACACTTCATGCATTAATATTCACTATTATGGAATTATTCTTTTCTGGTAGGAAACATTTGAATGAACTCAATCCAGGCACAACAATCAAATTATAGCATCTCAATATCTAACTACCTGATTGGTTGCACAATTTTCTTAACTCTTTTTTAAAAAATGATGTGCAAAGTTTACAACATTTCTTTAACTGCATCAATTAGGCTCTGCTCCTGCAAAGACTTACGCACATGCTTCAAGCATATGCGATGTCTCATTGAGCTAAATGAAATTACTCATCTGCTTGAATTTAAGCAAATAAACCTTTGCAGGATTTGTAAAGACAAGTGCAGGTTACCTTTTATGTATGACCTTTTCTTGCTTCTGGTTTGTACGTTTTGTGACCTTAATTTTTTCCTCTCGTTTGATTTCTTCATTGACTTAAAGCTCTCCTTAAGCTTGTAAAGTTCTGATTTTAAAAATTGAAAATTTATATCTTTTTAATATAAAGATAGTTGGGATATATCTGTATATATAAATACATATACACATTTTTGCTGTGATGTTTATCTAATTATACATTAGCTAAGGCTTTTTCCAAAGTCCTAACATGAGCTCTATTTTAGCAAAATATCACCACAATTTTTTTTTAACTTTAGCAAAATTAATTACATGAGCGAATAAGGAAATGGTTATCATTTTTATAAGCTTCTGGACAGAATATCTCCCACAGCTCAGTTTTGTTTTTTACTACTTTTTCCATGTGGGCATCAGAATTATCTCCCTGTAATCACTGGAATTCATTCCCATTTTCATTGTCAAAGCTACAACTGATCAGATATCAGGTGTTCAACCAATGAGGTAAGCCAGAAAACCACTCTACAATTCATTCTGTGTTTCTGAGATGTAATATCTGGAGCAGCAGTGATCAGTCTCTTTTTCTTCTACTTCATGACCAATTTCTCCTTCACCAAGGAGAGTAATTCCTTGCAGCACAGTGATATTAGGAAATGTAATAGTCAACTCTGTGAGATAAAGTTTGGATCCAATCAGAAACACTAGATAAGAAGGTATGTACTGTAGCTTTGATGAGCAGACAAATATATTTCATTGTGCAAAATATGCAAAACACATTTTAAAAAGCTGGAAAACAGGAAGGTTTGTATTTTTAAAGTAATCTCTTTTTATTTTATTTTACTGTAACTTGATCAACTAGCTTAAACAACAAATAGTTATCCAGTACAAACAAGTAGATCTCTTTGAGCTCAATCCTGCTCCCATAGCAATTAATGGAAAAATATACATTGACATTTATGGGAGCAGGATCATTCCCTTTCTATCTGTTCACATGGATGTCATGTCTTGGGGAAAATATTTGACCTGAGTGCTATACAATGGAAGGCATTTAGAACAAAATAAAAATGCAGATAATCTGACTGATTTTTTTTTTAAAACCTTCATTAGGAATCAGTTTGTAATCTGGTTGAGTACAAAAATAATCCAGATTCTTAATTCTCCCTTATGGTTTATTCCACCAAACTGCTAATATCTGAGTGATTTAAGGAAACTACTCTATAATCTAGGGTGACCAGATCACCACACTAAAATATCGGGACACACTGGGGTGCCATCAGCCCTGCCCACAGTCCACCCCGGCTCCTCCCAGGCTCTGCCCCAGGTCCCGCCCTCTCCTCACTCGGCCCCCCCCACCGTGCCCTTCCTCATCCCCCGGCCTGCTGCTGGCTTGCTATGTCCCTCCTCAGTCCCCCACCCACCGCTTGCCTCCCTGCCCGCTCACCCGCCTGCCGCTCGCCTCTTTACCCCCCCCCCGCCCGCCACTCACCCCTACAATGCCGACTTCCCCTCTGCCGGGTGAGTGCTCGCCCCCTCTGCCTCTTCCCGCCCCTGCACCACCCTTCCTCTGCCTCCATTCCACCCCCTTCCCCAATTCCCCGCCCCTGCCCTGCCTCTTCTCCGTCTCCTCCCCTGAGAACGCTATGTCCCCGCTCCTCCCACCTCCCTCCTGGAAAGCGCTAAGTGCCGCCAAACAGCTGTTAGGCGGCAGGAAGCGCTGGAGGGGGGAAGGAGCGGGGATGTGGCGTGCTAGGGGGCAGGGGGGAGAAGGAGGCGAGGAGGGGGGAACTTGGCTGCAATTTTTCCCCATGGGTGCTCCAGCCCCGGAGCACCCATGGGGTCAGCGCCCCCCTCCCGCTCGCCTCCTTACCAGAATATTGGGACAAATGGTGTTCCGATCGTACATTGATCCAGACGCAGGACAGTCCTGATTTTATCGAGACATCTGGTGACCCTACTATTATCTCTCAAATTTCATAGGCATGTCAATATTTCTCATGAAGGCATTCCCACTTCCATCTGCTTACCATGGCTGGATACAGGAGAGCGGAGAAGGAAAATAAGAACTTAGCTGTCTTTGTTGGCTTTGGCTCAAATGTCTAAGGGCTAGATCCTGCAAATGGAGCTATGTGAGCAGACCCCTACACCTCGGCACAACACCACTGAAGTCAGTGGCAATCTGAGCAGGTGGAGGGATTTGCTTGACTCAGTCTATTTGTAAGAGCTTCCTCTAAATTTAGATCCAGAATTGAAACTGAACTTTCCCAAATGCAAGAGGTATTTGTGATTTGGTTCATTGCAGAAATATCCCCAAGTCACACAGTTCTTATTTGGATTTAAATTCGGGGCTTGTGGGGGCAGATGTGGTTTTTCAGTTCATCTCCGTATCTAATAATCCCTTACCTGGATTTTACAGATAAGAATTTACACCTCCTAGGAATAGGGTTGCCAACTTTCTAATTGCACAAAACTGAACACACATGCCCCACCCCGCCCCTTCCCCGAGGCCCTGCCCCTGCTCCACCCCTTATCTAAGGCCCCTCCGCTGCTTGCTCTCCCCCACCCTCACTCACTTTCACTGGGATGGGGTGTAGGAGGGGATGAGGGCTCTGGCTGGAGGTGCGGGCTCTGGAGTGAGGCTGGGGAGGAGGAGTTTGAGGTGCAGGAGGGGACTCTGAGCTGGTGCGGAGGGCTGAGGTGTGGGGTGCGGGCTCCAGGAATGGGCTCAGGGCAGGCTTAGGGTGCAGGAGGGGGTTCTGACCTGGGGCAGGGGATTAGGGTGTGGGTGGGGGTGCAGGATCTGGGAGGGAGTTAGGGTGCGGGAGGGGGTTCTGACCTCAGGCAGGGGGTTCAGGGTGGGGGCTCTAGCCAGGCAGCGCTTACCTCAGGCGGCTCCCAGTTGGTGGCGCAGCGGGGTTAAAGCAGGCTCTATGCCTGCCCTGGCTCCGTGCTGCTCCCGGAAGTGGCCGGCATGTTCAGCCCCTAGGCAGAGGTGCAGCCAGGCGGCTCTGTGCGGTGTGCACTGCCCATGCCCACAGGTGTCGCCCCCACAGCTCCCACTGGCCGCTGTTCCAGGCCAATGGGAGCTGTGGAGCACTCCCTGATCGCCCCTGTGCCTAGGGGCCAGACATGCTGGCCACTTCAGGGGAGCTGCACAGAACCAGGGCAGCCATGGAGCCTGCCTTAGCCCTGCTGCACAGTCGACTGGACTTTTAACGGCCCGGTCAGTGGTGCTGACCAGAGCCGCCAGGGTCCCTTTTTGACTGGGTGTTATGGTCAAAAAACAGATGCCTGGCAACCCTACCTAGGAACTCTAGCAAAGAACAAGGTAAACTTGAGAATGAACAACTGAAGTTTGGTTGCTGTGGGAATCGTAACTCTGACATTCTGATATCTGCATGTTTAAATTCTCAGCTTCAAGGTGGCATTAACAAAGCTGTATGTATGTGTTTAAATAGAAGTTTGACATTGCATAATAAATAACATTCAGGGCCTGGTTCTCATGTTCACTATGTCCCTTTACGCCACTCTGGCAGGGTAAAGGGCTTTAAATGGAGTAGAAATTATATTATATTTATCCCCACCCCCCCACACACACACCTCTTTACGCAAAATCCCCTTTACACTGTCAGAGAAATGTAAAGAGGCTTTAGTATAAATGGGAATTAGGACCTCCATTTATAAATGCAATCCTCAGTTTTAGGAAGTGGTAATCTATACAAGTTCTTATAAACCAACTCAATTCAAAATCTGACCTATCTTAAAATACCGGTATTAGTTTCAGACTTTTTTCTGAAGAAAAAGGTAATATGCAGATGGGTGTACAACACACAGTATACACTGAATTGAAATACACACTGAAGCTCTTATTGTAAGAAAAAGCTGAATAATCATTGAAGGGAAATACATTATCTGATAACCCAAGAATTCTGGCATGAAAATCATACATTGTAAATTTATTTCCATGTGCCGTGAAGTTGTTTCATGCTCCATTGAATTAATTCTTCATGGTTTTTATTATTGTTTTAGAAATCTGAAACTAAGTCCTGTCCTTTGTAATTACAAATAGTTAAGTTATATTTACAGTTTTAAATGTTAATATATTTCAGTGTTTAACTGTAACAAAATTATATAGCTCCTTAAAAATATCAAAATTACTACATAAATCTCATCCTAATCAAAAGTTCAGCTATAAATCAGAACACACATTTTCACCCAAAGTGATAGTAATTAAAAGCACATTTTAAATACATATCTTTCATTTAATATAGCTGCTGCTCGTCTATCTTACCTGGAGTCAAAATATTGCAGTCCTGATCCTGCAACTAATTCTGTGTGGATGGGTCCAATGGGGATCCATGTGGGCCAAAAGTGCCACCTATGCAGAGCCAATAGCAGGATCAGATCCTTAAACAGCATCCGTAAAAATAAATACAAAATTCAGAAATTCATTTTTATTTGACTGTTAAGTATCAGGATTCCAGAAATCATTATTTCGAACAGTTTGGTTGCTTAGCTGTGTGTTGTAGAGAGTCCTGAAGCACATGGTGAAGAACTATTTGTTGCGGATCAGCTATACTTGACTTCTTGGATTAGCAATCTCTTGAAAAAATGTCAACAACTTGTCAGTTCACTCCTCTGCAAATATTTGCAGGGAAGAGATGTTCTAAAATACACTTGTATGAACACTCTATATTTCTAGATGTTGATGGACAAGTATTTGTGTTTATTATACATGGGTATCTCCATTTTATGCAATATTACATTAACTACAACCTGATTCACTCACAGTATTGGCACCCCTATTTTGGTATGGGGAATGTTTTTTTAGTGAAATACTTACACTGGTCCAAGCCCTAGTGTAGACACAGTTATACTGGCATAATTCCCTTTCCCATATTGAAATAGTTATATCAATATAAAGTGCCCACTGCAACCTTTATGTGTGTTGGGTCTTTGTCTAGCTTGCTAGAAGAAAAGGAGCATTGCCCTTTGAAGGGTTCCCTTGCAACAAGGGGGCAGAAGGGAGAAAGCTTACTGGGATGGACAGGAAGGGTAGGATGCAGTTGGGGCCAGGTCAAGATCACTGCATTGCCCTTCCTGCTAACAGAAAGAGTGGGAGAGGTATTTATAACCCAGGCAGCCATGAAAGGCCCTCTTTCCCATGATCAGGATGGAAGAACCCACCCATACCTGTATTTGGAATAGGACTGGGTTCCCTTTAGACCTTCTGTGGGCATCACACTAGTTGCCCCTTATCCCTGGTGGGGTTTGAAGGAATTTTTCCCTCCCTGCCAGATTGGCCAAGGGTTTTTCATCTTCCCCACAGCTGGTCTGGTCTGGTGGGGTGCAGTAGGCAGGTTAGGTTACCATGTCACAACTTATACGTAATAGTTGTGGCAAATGTTCAGTGCAGGTACTTAGTATGGAAGGCATACGTTATTGGATACATGTGATTGGAAAAGGATTTGAAGGAACACATCCCCTATGGGAACTTAGTAAGTGGGGTTGGAGGCTCCTTATGTCTCATCAGCAGGGAGCCAAACCCCTCCTTTTCCTGGTCCCCTTTAAGGGAGCTGAGGAAAGGGGTTTGGGGCTCCTACATCTGGATCAGAGACAGCCATCTCCTCCCTGCACTGTACAATTTATTGCCAGATACTTCCAGGTATTATACATGAATAAAGCTGTAGCCTAATTAATCCACATTCATGGCTTTCTGTCTTTCTTCCAGCATGGTCGGACAAAGGAACTTTATACCAATGCAACTGCCCACACTAGGAGGGCTTTACCCTTTAACAATAATGGTATAGTGAGATGGGGCAAGGCCAGATGGCTATAGTAAAGTAGTGAGGAACAGGTACGTTAGCCCCAGGCTAAACAAATCCCTGGTACCATGGTAACCAAATGGCAGTTGCTCCAGACACCTGGGGCCAATTAAGATCCTTCTAGAAAGCAGTGGAGATAGCTAGGTTGATTGGGACACCTGAAGCTGATCAAGGGCTGGCTGGAACTAGTTAAAAGCCTCCCAGTTAGTCAGTGAGGCGTGTGTGTCAGGAGCTGTATGAGGGAGCTGTGCTGTTGGAGGAATGAAGCAGTACAAATCCATATCAGGTGCAAGGAAGGAGGCCCTGAGGTAACAATGAAGGAGATATTGAGTGGGGGCTGCTGTGGGGAAGTGGCCCAGGGAATTGTACATGTCCTATTTCCAAAAAGTCAGCTACCACAGCAGCTACTATTAGAATCCCTGGGCTGGAGCCTGGAGTAGAGGGCGGGCCTGGGCTCCCCCCCCGATTAATCACTGAGACTGGGAGACAACAGAGACTGTGTGAGGGAGGGTTGCTTCTCCTCACCTCCCTTGCTGGCTTAGGATGAAAATGGCTCAGTAAGCTGTGACCCTTGCCTCTAGAGAGAGAAGGGCTATGTGGAGGGTCACAGGGAGCCTCTGAGGCTAGCGAAATCCACCAGGAAACGTGGGACCCACAGAGACAAGGACAGAGCTTTGTCACACTAGTTAAAGCAATACAACTTGCGTATGTAGACAAGCCCTTAATTACCATCAGACTTTTAATTTATAATAATTTCTGCTCAATTCTTTCTGCGCATGCTCAAATCCTTTAATGTCCTTAGTCAGGCACACTGAAGTCAACAAGACTACAATGTGAAAATGGCATGATCTGGCCCTTTAAAAGTAAAAACATACAGAAGTGTGTGTGTGTTTTTGGCACAGATTTGGTGTATCTGCCTTAAAGGCATCTATTTTATTTTGACTCACTTGCTTCACTTTTGGTTTGTTGCTTCACTTTCCTTCTGAATCAAGCCAACATTATCACACCTGTGTGCCTATATTTTAGACACCTAAAGCCACATTTAGGCACCTAAATAAAAGTGACCTGATTTTTAGAGGTACTTAAGCCAATGGACGCTGTAGGTGCTCAGTATTTCTGAACATCAGGCCTCATATTCAGTTATCTAAAAATGGCTTTATGTGCCCAAGATCTGAACAGCACCTCTCATGTTTATACAAATTCCCTAATTTTGACAAAAAAAAATATAAATTATTTTTTGGGAGAGATGGGCATAGCTCTAGTGTGATGAGGAGGAAATAAATTAAAAATAAACAGGTGCTTCTACAATAAATATAAACGAACACTGGCGAAAAAGATGCAGTTTAATGATCACAGTACAGATAAATTTATCAGGTTCATTTAAATATCAATCAATCTGTCTAGATACTTACATTGCCGTCATAATCAAGGTATTTGAATGCCTCACAGACATTCATGAATTTATCCTTTAAACACACCCCCTTGAGATAGGGAAGTAACATTGTTCCCATTTGACAGATAAGGACTGAGGCACAGAAAGTACTAGCTTGCCTAAGGCTAGACAGCTATATATTGTGGCCAATTCAGAAAATGAATCCAGATCTCATGAGTTCCAGCCCACTGCCTAACCCAGAAAATCATCTTTCACACCTTCATGCATACTTTTACTACATATTATTGATACACTCTTGTGAAAGGCAGCTATTGACTAACTTACAAGATAACAGGATTAAAGATAACTAAACCGAATGAACTTGAGGTAATGCTATTTGGTAGAGACATTCAGTTTATGAATCAGTCATACCTCTGACAACATTAATGAAGCCCAGCACTCATTGTTCAATTGATACTGCAGGCAAGTGTTACAATCTGTAGCAACTGTCTGACAGAGTGGGTGTGAAAAGTTAAAAGCTCACCAAAGATAGATATAATTGACCTGGGTTTTGACTTCATAGAGTGAAAAGTTCATATACACTTTTTAGTAAAGACCCTTAGGGCCTGATAACAGATAAGTAATTCACACTGTAGATAACCAGTGTTGACACATGACATAGAGTAATTGTAGAAATACTAAATGCCAAACTGTTTTATGCTATATTTTTAGACATCGAATGTTTCAAAGTTTTTCAAAACTTCAAGTCAATAGATCTTACTTTTCACAGAAATGATTTCTCACTGCAAAGCCCTGAGAGAAGGCAATACATCTTTCTGGTTTTTTAAATGAGAAAAGATGAGCATCAAGAAATTATTCTAACACAAACTAAAAATATTTAAATAATACTCACAGAATCATGGAAAAATGGGGTTGGAGGAGACCTTGAAAGGTCATCCAATCCATCCCACTGTGCTGAGGCAGAACTAAATATACCAAGACCATCCCTGACAGATGTTTGTCTAACCTGCTCTTAAAAACCTCCAGTGACAGGGATTCCACAACCTCCCTTGGTAACCTGTTCCAGTACTTGACTATAATGGCAACTCTATTAATACCAGTTGTATCTAAACCAGATTCTAACATTGCTTCACTAGCAACTGCAGGGCTGCAGTGACATAGAGGGTTTTAAGAAATGTTTGCACCATTGCTCTAGCAGTGGTGCAGCTCCCATTTGTAATGAGGCATGTCTTCCTCACAGTAGAAGCTCTTTGGAGCTGAGAACGTCTTATCCATGTTTGTAATGAACAGTGTAAACTGGTGGATCTATAGAAATATTATAGAACAACACGGAAATTCAAAGAGCCTGAAATACTTTTTGTAACTCATCCCTATACACACAGGTATTTTAGTTCATCAGACATATAATACCAGCCACTGTTTAGGGAACATGACATAATTCTGAATTTATTTGCTTTCAGCAGTTTAAATAAGATTCAGAGATAGATAGATAGATCTATATCTATACCTATATCAGTGGCCTGAGATTTAGCTATCAAACTCCCACATTGATGGGAATTACACAGTTCATTTCCCATGCAGAGCACTGAAAATGTAGTCCCTTCATGTTGTCTGAGTAACATCTACTTAATTTCCTTTTTGTGTGTGTGCACATGCATGTAGAAACCAATTTCTCCTTGTAACAGAGGGCTTGGAGGTCTAGTGGTTGGAATGCTTGATTTCCAGTCCCCTGGTTGGTTGAGGTGCCTCAATCTTTAAGGCTGGGGGGAACTGGGGAACCTGGGCCCTCCAAATTCACTGGGTCTCAGCCCAGGGCCCTGTGTAAGTCAACTCCTGAGTAGGGGACCTCCCAGCACAGAGGCTATGTCCTAACACTGTCCCTTCAGTTTGGGGCTTGGCCCCTATAGTCCAAGTCGCTGTGGTGATTTGTCTCGAGGAGTGCCCCCTTGTGAACCTTGGGTAGTGTCCTGTTGCTGTTCCAGGTTCCTCCGGGCAGGGCAGCCATAAGTTTGGTGGGCTTGGAACCCCACAAGGGCTCTGCACTTCAGTCAAGCTGGCCAAAATTTGGGGTAATGTCTTCTCCCTCCTGAGGTGCCCTGTGAAGAATATGGGATGGCGAGTCACTTAACATCCTTTCAGTAGGGTTGGGATACCAGACACTGATTCCAAACTGCCTTGGTTTGCTGGTCCTTCTCAATGCAGTATAGGTGGTCAGCCTGAAATTTGAAGTGTGGGAACAAACCCACTTGACAGGGCTCGACATTCTCCCCATTTATTACCCCAACTGGGGAGTATGCTCGGCTCAGCATGTTGTCTGCCTGTTGTTCTACAAAACTGGATCAGAATCTGGGACCTCCACATCAGGTTGGGACAGGGCCTTGTACTGCTGGGTGGGTTCTGATGAGTGCGATGTCCCCTCACCTGGATCAGGGATCTCTCCCACACCTGCAAGGGTCACAGGCTCAGGCAGATCTATAGCTGGCAGTAGAGAGGCCTTGCAGTCTGAAGGGGGTCCCACAATCTCCTTTAACAACTCCCCAAAATAGCTCCAGTCTCAGCTGCTAATAACAGGGTAGGTGAGTGTCAGGGCCAGGCCCACCATCAGGGACTTCGTATGCTCCCCCACTGTTAGAGTCATCTGAATGTGGGGATACAATTTCACATCCCCATGCACACACTGTAACAGGTTATGCCCCAAGTTGACCCCGGGGCCTCTATATAAATCCATGGTACGCCCACATATGGAATACTGTGTGCACATGTGGTCGCCCCATCTCAAAAAAGATATATTGGAATTAGAAAAGGTTCAGAAAAGGGCAACAAAAATTATTAAGGGTATGGAACGGCTTCCGTATGAGGAGAGATTAATAAGACTGGGACTTTTCAGATTGAAAAAGAGACTGCTAAGGGGAGATATGATTGAGGTCTATAAAATTATGACTGGTGTAGAGAAAGTAATTAAGGAAGTGTTGTTTACTACTCATAACACAAGAATGAGGGATCACTCAATGAAATTAATAGCAAATTTAAAACAAACATGCGGAAGTATTTCTTCACATAACGCACAGTCAACCTGTGGAACTCCTTGCCAGAGGATGTTGTGAAGGCCAAGACCATAACAGGTCAAAAAAGAACTAGATAAATTCATGGAGGATAGGTCTATCAATGGCTATTAGCCAGGATGGGCAAGAATGGTGTTCCTAGCCTCTGGTTTCCAGAAGCTGAGAATGAGCAACAGGGGATGGATCACTTGATGATTACCTGTTCTGTTCATTCCCTCTGGGGCACCTGGCACTGGCCACTGTCAGAAGACAGGATACTGGGCTAGATGGACCTTTGGTCTGACCCAGTAGGGCCATTCTTATGTTCTTATGGGTTAGGAACCACAGAGCTTCACATGAGGGTCTGGGCACACTTTGAGTCCATAAACCCCACCACTTCTATCCCATTCACTCATACCTGGATGGTTAACTGCGCTGAGATGTGTTGTGGAGCGCATGCCCCCCGGGTCAAGATCTTCCCAAAGCTATACTCCATGTAGGGGTAATCTCTGGACCAGTGCCTGGGATGGCCACATGTGAAACATCTGTTTGGGTCTTGTCTGTTACAACTGGTCCCGACTCAGGGTATTGAGGTGGTCTCTTCCCGATGAGATCTGCCAAGTTCAGGCTCCAGTGATGTTCCTTTCTTAACGTCTAGTGGGTCAGTGGTTTTCAGACTGGGGTGCGAGTCAATGGCTCCAGACTTGTGGGCAGGATGACCCTGGTGCCTCTCAGTCCTCAGGCCCTCTAGAGTCCAGGTGAGAGGGGAGTTGGTTTAAGCCACTCAAGATACTGGCTTCCATGGGCTGCTTCCTCTTTTGGTAGCATGGAGCTCTTGGTCCCCACAGGTCTCTGGTGGTGCCATTATGGGGGTCTTTGTGGCCATGTAATTTTCAACCAGCTGAATGGCATTCACCATGGTTTCAGGATGATGCTGTAATACCCATTCCTTTCTCCCAAGGCGTAGTATCTGGGTGAACTGTTCCAGAAGGACCAGCCTGGCTACCTGAGCTCCAGTCTCTGTGTCTGGTTTGAGCCGTTTCCATCATGAGTCTTATAGTTTCTGGGCAACCAAGTGAGGTCTTGCCCACGGTGGGTACTGCTCCCTATTAAAGCATTGCTGGAATGTCTCTTCCGAGATGCCTAAGACGTTGAGAATGGTTGCCTTGACACGCTTATATTCTTGGGCTGCAGCAGGGTCTAAAGAATGATACATGGCTTGCACTACCCTGGTTAAGTATGAGACCAGCACCACAGCCCAGTCTCGGGGCCATGGGGCTACTATTGCAACCTGCTCAAAGGTTTGAAGGAAGGCCTTGGGATCATATTCAGGTCCCAATTTGGTGAGTCTGATGGGGGATGGGTTCTTCCTGGCAGAGCAGCTATAAGTTTGCTGGGGTTGGAATCCCAAAAGATCTGTGCTTTTGCCACCTGGGTTTCTCTTAGGCCGGGTGCTCCTAAGCCGCCTCCTCTATCTCCTTTGACCAGGAAGACAGTGCTTGTTTCCTGGTGGCTGCCTTGGCTGGCAGGCTTTCCCCTCAGGTAGGGAGGCCACTAGCTCCTCAGCAGTCAGCCCCAAACTGAGTCAGTTTCTCTCCCCTCACACTTGGCACTGGCTGCAGGTATAATGGGGCAGGACTAGCTGGGCCCAAAGACTCTCTTTAACCCTTTCTGTGCTGGTGGGCACTTTCTCTGCTTCGTCACACTCATAGAACTCAACAGCTCTTAGCATATCTTATTCTAAGCTGCAAAGGGTAAATAATTTCAAAAACACATTGACAAACTAGTTGCAAATCTTACAAAAACTTTCAAGTTGTCTTAGAAAATATTTTCTGAGAACATAGTAGGAGCTGTTTAATTTTATCTTTAAATGTAATTTTTGGTATTTTATTTTAAAATAGTTTTGACATTCAGATAATTTATCAGTAGCTTCTTTACTATGACCCATTTTCTTCTCCTTTTCTGCGTGTTTGTTCTAGGCAATAAATTAAATTTCACTAATATCTGAAGATCAATTGTGACCTTTTGCATAGCCATTTTCAAGGTTCATGTTAATATGAACATCTTGTTTGCTAGTATTTATTTTTAATATTTTTGCTGTTGCACGTAACTTCTAGTTAATTCAACAAGACTTGTATCTAGTTGTCTTCAATATAATATAAAAAACCCCTACGTCTATGTGTCAGACTTCCTTTTAACCAAGATTTGATTGCAAACACAAACAACAAGCTTTTCTTCCTTTGTACTCCTTTCTGATCTTCAAACAGGTTACTATGAAAAGGACTTACAATTTTTCTATTTTAAGACATATTCATCTCTACCATTACAGTGGAGGAAGACAGAAAAATAGAAATGTTCATATTACAATAATTAATTCCAGACTGTAATGCCACCGTGTAGGTTTATGTTGTTTTTGCACAGATATGCAGGAGGAAAAAGGACTTTGAAGAAAAACTGCACTTGTTCAAACATTTTATAATCACAGTTTTAACAGCTGAGCAGAGGACCACATACAAAATTAAAGGTAGAGAGATTTAAATACTGTACCATTGTCTGGTTTGCTTTTGTCAGAGAGGAGTAAAGTGAGGCCAGTCTTGTCTACAAGAAGAGTTCAGTTAAATCTGCTCGAGCAGGGATGCCTTATAAATAGGATGACCAGACAGCAACTGTGAAAAAACAGGACAGGGGGTGGGGGATAATAGATAACTATATAAGAAAAAGTCCCAAAAAACAGGACTGTCCCTTTAAAAACAGGACATCTGGTCACCCTACTTATAAACAATGAAAATGAAACAAGTCATGTCCAAAGTGTGCTGAGACAGCCATGTAAACAGCAAGTTTCAGAAAAGTGGCTCAAGCCAAAACTGGACATTTTCGACGGTAACAAGCCAAAGTTTAAGAAATCCATTCACCAACAAGCAACCAGGAAATTTCCCTGGTAAAAGTGATTGAGGGGAGTGGGTATTTAACCATTGATTTTCTCAGAATACAAGCTTTTATTTGGAACAGAGTTATGTTTCTAGCCCTTATGGTTGCAACGATAGCCTTCTGAATGTGACCCAGTGCAGTACTGTCTTCCTGCATCTAAAGACAAGCAACCTGAAACGGTTGTGAACACTCTAAGACTCAAATCCTGGGAACGGCCTGAGTAGTCAGGCTATTCTATAGGAAGTTTTAGGGCTACAGGGCAGTGACCAGATACCATGGTGATGAGTGTAGTGTAAGAACTTATATGGAATAGAAAATAAAAATGAATAGGAGGAAGAAAGCGTCTCACCTAGCCAATTCTTTAGCTACTTCTCAAGTGCCAAGTAGCCACTTGTGCCTTACTATGAGGAATGAGACAGGAAGAAAGAGCTAATAAATCAGAATTGCAGCACACCCACCAAATCCCCCAGATCTTGCAGAGGTGTGAACAGTCCCTATGCAGTCTTCCCAGATCCTGTCCCACCCATTTGCATGAAAACTACACTGTCATGAGCAAGTTTTGTCCCTAAAAGATGTCTGTTATGTCTAGAACTTCTGAATGTCTTTAACTCTCTTCCCTCCCATCTGTACAGACACTGGGGAAGGCTGCAAGCAGGATAACTCTTCTAGATAGTGACCTGCCGGATGACTTGAGAAATGATAAAGACCTGAGAATAGTGGTACATAAAAGTCACAATAAGAAACAACATCAGGTGAAATGAGGGAAACCGATGTTGTAAATGACATGAATAAACATGATAAAGAGATTGGCCATATGATGGACAGAAAGAGAGGGAGAGACAAGCAGAAAAATGTGATGGATGAAGAAAAGGTATGTATGTGTGACAGATATAGACTAGACAGACCTACTGTCTAGATTTCTTGCACCTACTGCTCAGTCACCTACATTCTGGGCACTAAAAGAAGCACAGTGTCCCCCAGTAGCACACTGCAGTATTGGTTCAGGACAGATAAGGAATTGCGAGTGCCACCTACTGAATCATGGACACTACTCACTGCAGCATCTGGGTTTTCCTTGGAGATCTACCATCAAAATGTTACGCTTCAGATCTGACACCACCACAGACAGGTAGTTTGGCTGCAGGCTAACTGGAGCAGGACTCTCTTTCTTGTTCTCAGTTGTCCTTGTCCACCCAAGGGTGGTCTTGTAGTGGCTGATCCTACACCCTTGAAAGCAATGGGAGTTACATTATTGACTTCAGTGGGCACAGGATCAAACCTTTATTTCTTCCTTACTTGCTAGTGGTCTTGTCCCTCCTTCCCTCTTCCACGGTATCTTATGCATCTTCCTGTTATTGCCTTCAACCACTATATGTTGGATCTTTATCTTCTTCCCTCTAACCCGTGGCATGTTTTAACTTCCCTTTTACTGCAGATATCCTTACAGCAATATTTGCTCACAGTGAGATGCTGACTGCAGAGTGAAATTTATTAGTTTCAGTTTACTGTTCCTACACCATCAAGAAATTGACCACTTTACAAACGGATGAATATGGAAATAGATGTCAAGATACCAGTGGGTGAAGCTATGTAAATTGAGACAAGAGGTGTCTAAATAACAGTAGTTATATCACCACTGAATTCAATACTACCCTCTGGTGGCAATACTAATCCACTAGAAGAGCAATATCTGATTATACAACAGACAGGTATGGATATTTGCAGGAAAGCAATAGTCCTCAAGGGATGTAAAAATAACAATAGCTAAATATACAGTCATGCTGTAATCCCACAGCCTGAAATACCATTTTAAAAGTCTGTAAATCACAAAAATTAGCCGTCTCAACTTCATAATTACACCTTGTTCAAACACTCACAGTATCACTTAATCTCCTAATTAGCTTCATTAGTCCGCCCTAGAAATAGTTATTTCCAACATGGCATCCACCTTTTAACATAATCCATGCTTACAAACTAGGCTTTGGTTGGAATATGCCTGCATTTATTAGCCAGACTGCAAAACTATAAAGAAAAAGAGAAATCCAGTATATAGCCTAGCTATATTTGTCTACAGATCACTTCCAAACACAGTTAAGTCTAATCTTAAAACAGATCATTTTAAAATCTTAAACAAGCAATGACATAAGTATGTCCCATGTATACTAGTAATCTATCAGTCAGAGAAGTCTCAGATGATAAAATTGTCCTAGCTGAAAACAAAAATAATTACTCAAGTTTTGTCAAACTGTTGCATCATAGGTACTGTTTGATCTTTTGAAGGCCATGCCTCTTGTGTTTATGGAACAGAATACAGAGCTGCATTACACTAAGATGCAAACTCTTTCTTCATATTTCTTGTGTTTTTAACTAGATTGATTAATACCATCAACAGCACATATAGTATGGAGATCCCAGGTACAGTTCTTCACAGTTTTTTAACATAATTATTAGAGCTGCTAAAATAGTCGGAGGGGGGAGAGAATTGGCAAAATTTACCCATTTTTGAGTTCTGAAAATTACACACACAAACACACACCACTAACCAAAACAAAAATAATCCATCTAGAATGAAAGAGGTACATAAATTGTTGAGGAAAGATGACAGGGCGCCCTTAAAGGCCATATGGCCCACAAATGTTAATGCAGCATAATTTTCATTTTAAAACATTCTTCTTTATCATCATCATCTGGCACCTCTGGTTAAAAGCAGCTTGTGAGACTTGGGTGAAACAGTAATATGTCTGAAGACATTATAAATGTAGCTGTCCCATTGCCTATACAATAGCAAACCTTACTGGATTTTAATAAAATTAAAAAGTGGGAAATTTAAACCTTGTAAAAGGAAATTCTTGTCATACAATGTACAATTAGCCTGTGGAAAGCACTGCCACAAAGTATAATTAAAGGCAAGGGCTTAACAGGATTCAGAAAACAACTGGACAACACAAACATCCAGAGCTATTATAATAGTGGGTATTTTTTTAAAGTTTCAAAAGTGATATGAACCCTCACACTTTGGGGCATAAGCCAACCTTTAATCAATAAAGGAAGAGAAAAATATTTTCCAGTGGGCAGATCCTTCAATAAGTGCCTTCTCTAGGATTACTTGCACCATCCTCTGATGCAGCTTGTACTGGCCATTGCTGAAGACAGCATATTTGATTGTATGAACCAATGGTCTTATCCATTATGGTAGTGTCTATGCTACGGTTAAATCTCAACATGTACTATGCATTAAAGAAAGTGGTTACTTACCAGTAACTTTTTCTTCAAGAGTGGGATATGGTGCTTCTGGTGTCATGCTGTGAAATGGCCTGGAAAAGCCATGTCCATTGGAAGGGATGCACAAAAAAATCTCACTTGAAGGTGACATCATTGCCCTACTCTATATGAGGGACTGTACACCCAGCTCCCTCAGTTCCTTCCCAACTATGTCAAGTATCAGAGGGGTAGCCGTGTTAGTCTGGTTCTGTAGAAGCAGCAAAGAATCCTGTGGCACCTTATAGACTAACAGACGTTTTGCAGCATGAGCTTTCGTGGGTGAATACCCACTTCTTCAGATGCAAGTGGTGGAAATTTCCTGGGGCAGGTATATATAAGCAAGCAAGAAGCAAGCTAGAGATAACGAGGTTAGATCAATCAGGGTGGATGAGGCCCTGTTCTAGCAGTTGAGGTGTGAAAACCAAGGGAGGAGAAACTGGTTCTGTAATTGGCAAGCCATTCACAATCTTTGTTTAGTCCTGAGCTGATGGTGTCAAATTTGCAGATGAACTGGAGCTCAGCAGTTTCTCTTTGAAGTCTGGTCCTAAAGTTTTTTTGCTGTAGGATGACCACCTTAAGATCTGCTATTGTGTGGCCAGGGAGATTGAAGTGTTCTCCTACAGGTTTTTGTATATTGCCATTCCTAATGTCTGATTTGTGTCCATTTATCCTTTTCCTTAGAGACTGTCCAGTTTGGCCGATGTACATAGCAGAGGGGCATTGCTGGCATATGATGGCATATATTACATTGGTGGAAGTGCAGGTGAATGAACCGGTGATGTTGTGGCTGATCTGGTTTGGTCCTGTGATGGTGTTGCTGGTGTAGATATGTGGGCAGAGTTGGCATCGAGGTTTGTTGCATGGATTGGTTCCTGATTCTTTGCTGCTTCCCAACTATGGAGTCCTGATGTTATGCAGAACTCCAAAGTAGAAGGGAAGATGGGCAGGTGGTGTGAATGAGTTTCTTTAAAAAAAAAAAAAGTTACTGGTAAGGAACCTCTCTTTTGTCTTCGGGGCATTCCCACTTGTGGGAGATTGGCAGGCAGTGCTCCACCGATGGATCAGGAGTTCTTGGCTAAATATGGACTATAACTCCACTCTCTCAAACTGGGCATCGGAGAGTGATGTCACATCCAAAGAGTAGTGTCTGGTGACGGCGTGCACTGAACTCCAAACTGCTGCTTTGCATAACTCCACCAAGCTAATCATTCTAAGGCATGTCACTAATGCTGCAGTGGTTCTCACAGTTCTTTAAACTTGGAGGTTCTTTAAACTTGGAAGGACTGGGTTCTCAGTTAAGATGTAGCAGTGTTCTAGACATCTTCTAATCTAGTAATGGGTTCTCCCTGGCCTGTCTCCCCTTATGCTACAAATAACCTATTAGAATTACCAGGTAATAACAGAATGTCCTCTTTATATCTAGTGTATTGAGACAAGTTTCCCCTGGGAGGAACAACACAGGAGGAAAAACACTGAAATAGGTAGGAAGGGGAAGGGGGAGGGATCGCTCAGTGGTTTGAGCATTGGCCTGCAAAACCCAGGATTGTGAGTTCACTCCTTGAGGGGGCCACTTAGGATCTGGGGGAGAAATCAGTACTTGGTCCTGCTAGTGAAGGCAGGGGGCTGGACTCAATGACCTTTCAAGGTCCCTTCCAGCTCTATGAGATAGGTATATCTGAGACCACTCTAGGCAAGAAGCTGGGATGAGGCCTCGTGATGACCTTGACAACAGTATAAAGTGGAGAGGCCATCAAAGCACTAAGCTCACCCACTCTTCTGGCACACATGATTGCTTTCCAAAAGTGTGTTAAGACTGGTAAATGCTTAAGTGAGGCCTGGGCAAGGGACTCATTAGGACATGATTTAGGGCTCCCTATGGAGCAGGAACACACATTTACCATGTCCTTAAGGAACCTGAGGATATAAGGTATAGAAAATAGGTTTTCCTTAAGCAGATATTACTATCATATGGACCTTTATGGAGGGTATAGCTAAGCCCTGAGACGTATGATACGGAAGATGCTTTAGAAGTGAAGGGACTCCAGCTTGGGATGGAGTGAGTCCTTCACTAGTGGCCCAGATAGCAAATCAATTCCAGTTTTGTTTACAGCATTTCTGGGTGGAGCCTTTCCTGGATTCCCAGAGGATGGCTTGAATCCTAAGACCAGAAACAGACCACATTAGTCAGGAGGTTATCTCCATGCTGCAGTGTTTCTGGGGATACAGAATTCTCCCTTGCTGTGGAGACAGGAGGTTTGGTATGAAGACAGAGGCAGTATGGTGGTCCTCTGGCCAGCTGCAGATTTGGTGTTTGCTATGTTTGTACAGTACCTAGCACAATGGGGCTGAAACCTGTAAGTGCTACCACAGTACAAATAAATAATCATAACAACATGGACACAAACAGGTAGGTATGCATCTCGTGTTGCTGATGCAGTTCAATGGCTCAAAATTTGAAGTTATAAAATTTTGGTCTATTACACCCCTTCCCTCTCTGGCATGGGTCCCTGACCACCAGGGACTCCAAGTTGGGGTCTAGGGGGCATAGAGCAGTGTGCATAGTGTCCTAAATTTCCTTGGCCCAGCCTTATATTTGTAGTGTGAATACTAGAGAGGAGTGAGGGAATATCTTTTCTAGGACCAACTTCTGTTGGCGAGAGAGACAAGTTTACTACTAATCCTAAAAAAAAAAGTAGATAGTCCTGTCAAAAATTACTTCCTGATTTTTCAAAGATTTCTAATCGATTTCTAAATTTAAAGAGCACTATTCAGAATTGTTAAAGCTCTTTACCTATAATTAACTCAATCATACAAGTGAAATTATACCTCACCACTCCAGAAAACAAAGAAAGATAAAAAACACGATTGCAGTATATCCATTCTTATAAATATAATGAATCTTTCTTCATGACCCCATTCATCTCTAGTACTCTACATACTTCCTGCTCACAAAGATATTACAGCCCTCCAAGCACTTCTTAATATATTAATCACCCATCTGATGAAAAATGTTAATGATTTTATTTCAAGATGGCCTTCATCTTCCCTAGAAATTTCAGACTTACAGTAAATTTATTCACTATGGTAGGTATTATGCAGTGTTCGAGGTTGTTTGCTGTCAAGCCTAGTTTCATGATTTGAAAAAATGCATTACATTTAAAATGTAA